>NW_027627453.1:0-5161 GCF_034508935.2 Berghia stephanieae
TGACCTCAAACTAAGTCTTTGATAATGTGCTCTTAACCCAAACTTTTTCCCTATTTAAACCCAAATTCCCCTTTTTTTTTTTTTGGTGAAGACAAAGTAATAATATTAAATGAGGTCCAGTCTCGAGTTCATGCCGTGAGGTGTGGGGTGTTCATTTTTAGAAACATTTTCCCTGCCTCCCTGTATTTCCTAGGTTGTTTATAGTGTACAGAACTAAAGGACGGCAATTTGGATGTCGTGCAATCCTTGATGACTGGACCCCATTGAAGTGGTGGGCGACAGGTTTGTCCTTGCCCGTTTTCAATAGGGGCGCAGATGTTTGTCCAAACCTGTCGCTTCGTCTCTTGCCAGTTTCTTCAACGTGTCTTGTGGCAACGTTTGCAGATTAATATTATAGCGTAAATTAGGTTACATCTGTGCGGGTGAATGCGTGTCGGATGTACCACACTTTATCCGGGAAATTGCATGGAATTTTCCACGAAAAGTGGGGGCATGTCCTGCATCTGCGTCATCCACAAGGCTCCGTCTTACATTACCCAATTCTCCAAAGGAATTCCGAAGATATCTATAAGAAAAAATCCCTCTGGCGCAATGTCTAAAAACAAAGGAATGGACCATTGCTTGTATTCAAGAGAAAATGCGATTCAATGCAATGTCAAGGACATCAAACCTTCCGGGATGGATAGAGCAGGCAGACACAAAGAGTTCTCCCTGCTTGTAAAGACCAACATGCCTCTGAAGTATATGTAGACACAAAGGGGCAGAAACAATGGAACAAAACTCCAGATAGAAACAAAGAGACAATATGTACAAGTGTATTGCCCACCTGATAAGGAACTATTGCTACATACATAAAACACCCCCCAAGGAAACTGTATTCTATTTTGAGACCTACACAACCACTCTACAAATGGGATATGAAGATGAAGAAGGGGTGATGAAATAGAGACTGGCAAATCAACACAAACATGGACTAATAAACGAACCGGGTGACACACCCTCCTTTTACTCGAGAAATGGCTGATCACGTAACTGACAATATAACCAAAGTTACTGAGAGAACAGTGCAAGTCAATACTCTTCAACATCGTAATGTCACTTCCTTCCTAATGACCATGATAACTTATAACACTGGCTCTGACTATCGGAACAATGGCGGACAACCAGTTAAGAATATTTCTCCAGCGAGCATAAAACGTATCCAAGGGAAAAAACAAATTTTATCATGTTTTACTTTTACACATTCTGATCACAAACATATGAAAAGTTCTAGCCACATGAAGAATAAAATGTAATGATTTCTTTGTTTAGAATCAAGATGGCCGCCATTGCCGGCAGCGTGACATCAACTACTGAATCCAATTGGGAGGCAGTGATCACAACAAACAAGCTGACCATTCATCTAACCATAGACCACAAAATTCCAAAACCTTTCCAAGATGGAATTACAAGAGAGCCACCTGGAACAGTTTTCGTCCGACTGTTTCTGTCATCAAAGATAATTCAAGAAATGACATAAATATCGAAAGGAACATTTCAATAATGCTGTTTGAAATCTGCAAAGGAACCCAATCTCTCGACGGCTCAAAAAACTACAAGTACAAGCCTACTGACACAGCCACTCTAGAACTCGAAGACGAAGTGTCAACTTAAAGAAAAAAAGGAAAGGGAGACAACAATTGAAACAATATTGCCTACAAGGCATGTGAAACAACGTACAAAAGAGCTTATAAGCAAGCTGTAAGGGCCAGCTGGAGAAAAAAGTCCAATTTGGATAGGTATGGAAGAAACTCGGGAATCCGCAAATGCACTAAACGTGAAATCAACAAAATCTACACCAATTTTTTTGGAAAAGAAATCCATAATGCTATCAGGGAAACAGGCAGCCAAACTGACATCTTTATCCCAGACGACGGGAAAAAGACATACCCACCCTGTTTGGAGACTGAGGACAATATGACAGAAAACCTACACATGACAGAGCTCATGAAATGCTTAAACACCTTAATCAGCATAAATAACCTTTACCAAAAAACATGACAAATGAAATGAGCTGCACCTATGAAATTTCAAATTAATAAATAAGGAGCGGGCACTGAGTACGATAAAGATCTGAACAAGTGTATGAAAGGTTTCCAGACAAAGCAAGAAAGAAAAATACAAGAAAAAAACCCTCCCAACAAATCAACTTACCTCAGAGCTGATTACAGGGCATACTACTAACCAGTATACCAGTATCAAACATTGAGTCTGGCCTGACTTGGACAAAACCAAGTAATCTCATTCCAAACAAAGACAGAAAGTGGTAGAAAGACGAAAAAAAAAGAAACACAGCAAGTGACAACCCCCCACCATGGAGGTTTGCTTTTGTTTTTTGGTTTTAACAGCGCTTTCAACACATTTAGTCATATCAGTATCACGCCAGTAAAAAGGAGAATATGGATAGTAAAAAGTTCTAGCATTAAAAATTAAAGCACCCAAGAAAAGGTAAGAGAAAGGGAAATGGTACAAATAGGGAATTGGTTAGATTCCAAAGCAAAACCATCAATGTACTTAGTTTTGAGATCACCTAAAAGTCTCAACCAACACGAGCACAAGTCCCTACCAAGAGGAATACACTCAAATGCTTACATTATAAAATTTAAAACAACAAATAAATAATACATAACAGAGAATGATTTACAAGGAAAAAATATCATCTCCCAAAACAATAACAATACATTTTACTGTTACCCTCTCACCAGGGAATCCGACCCAGGGCCAGGACAAAAACCCAAATAATCTCATTATCTATTGTTTTTTTTGAGAAATTTTTCGGCGCTGCAACACATGAAGGTCATATCAGCGCCAGTAAAAAGGAAGAAAGAGGTAGTAAAAAAGTTTAAGAATAACACAGCACCCAAGAAAAAGTAAATAAAGGAGAGTGATTCGAATAGGCTATCAGTGTACTTAGTTTGAGATCACCTAAAAGTCTCATTTAGACACAAGCACAGTCCCCCTAAGTGGAATACTCAAATGTTTACAAATCATTATATATAAAAACACAAAAAAAGTAATACAATGCATAACACGAGATGATTACAGACAAAAAATATAATCTCCCAAAACTATAACTATAGATTTGACTGTTTCCCTCTCACCAGGGTATCCGGCCAGGGCCAGGACAAAACCAAGTAATCTCACTCCAAGACAAAGACAGAAAGCAAGTTGGAAAACAATATAGGGGATAGAAGACACAGTAAGTACCTCCCTGCCTACTATGGGAGTCAGGAACCCCACACCATGGGGGGTCAAAAGACTCCACCCAGACAGCAAAATGTGGATCGATGAAGACATCCATAGCCAACTTTTCCCTCGTCTAATGAGCATTCCATCCACACCACTGACTTTTTAAAACAACAGTGGAAATTCATTTTGTGAAGAAAAAAAAAGTTATTAGGTGTATTGCAGCAAATGAATTGTAAATGAAACACAATTGCATTAAAACCCTTTTTACAACGAAATACAATTTTACTAAAATAAAAAAATCTCAATCATTGACCTCCGTATTTATAACCATAGACTTAACCGTTTTCCCAAATTTGATAGCAATAACATCAAACTAAGGATTCATTCAAATGTTTACAAAGTAGAATATGTTTTTAAAAAAACCCTATGACTTGCTTAACACAGAGATGATTTAAAAGGAATACAAATATAATCTCTCTAAAAAAAAATGAACTATAGATTTGACTGCCCCCCCTCTCAACTAAGGGCGAAAAGGGAAAAAAGTAGGGGGGTATGCTATTTTAAAATTGTTTTTAAGGGTTTTAACGGCACCGCCCCACATTTAGGGTTTTATCAGCGCCATAAAAAGGAAAAAACGGATGGTAAAAAATAATAGAATTACAATTAAAGCACCCCAAAAAAAGTAAGACATTGGGAAATGGAACAAAAAAGATCAGATGAGATTCCAAGAGCACACCAAACCCAAAGTACTTAGTTTGAGATCACCTAATAAGTCTCATCCGGACACTACACAAAATCCAAAAAGAGGAATACACTCAAATGCTTACATTATACATTCAAAATAACATATATAATAAACATAACAGAGAGATGTTTTACAAGGAAAAAAAAATATCATCTCCCAAAACAAAACTATGCATTTGTCTTTTTCCCTCCCAGCCAGGGGCAGGGCAAAACCAAGTAACTCATTCCAAGACAAAGACAGAAACATTTGGAAAAAACAATAAAAGGGGAAAAAGACACAGTAATCCCCCCCCCTCCACTATGGGGGGGTCAAAAAACCCCACCCAAAAAGGGGGGGTAAAACAAACAAAAGCCCGGGATCGCCCCGGAGGTCAGATGAACCATCCAATTTTACTTTCACACCCAAGCCTTCATTAATACTTTTTAAAAAAAGGGAATAGATTCATTCAAAAATTTTGATTAGCTTAAATCAGGACTCTTACTACCGACTTTAAAACCATAACCTCGTTTGTCAAGGCCAAATTTCTATTTTTCTTTTTTCTCATCCAATGTTATCAACATGGGTTTTTTTGATAAGTCGTTAAATTTTTTTTTTCCTTTTTAAAAATTTTTTATGAAATTTCTTATTCCACAGCATCTAACTTTTAGGATTAAGTTTTTTATTTCCAACAATTTAATAAAATGGGGGAATGCCATCTAAAATTTTCGAAGTGGGAAACTCCCCCTCGGGGAAACCCCATCCGCATCAAGAAAAAATTTTTTTTTAAACTTTTTTCCCTCGACAAAACAAAAAGGGTTGGGTTTTACCCCTAATTTTTAAATTGAGATGGACTGAAACATGGGGGTGTGTTTTTAGATTCCAAAGAAAACGAAAGTTTTGAACCCGCGAAGAGCCTTTCGACCTGCAATCCACCTTTTAATTTTCCCTAACTTCCAAAACTTTATCCCCACAGGGTGGGGACATACTTTTTTACACAACAGAGCAACGCAAGTCCAGAGCTGTTGTTATTTAAAAAAGCTAATTTGTGCAAGAATTCCTTATAAGGGTTTTCATAACGCTTATTACACTTTGGCCATCCTGTATGGAGGATTTTTTTGGATTGAAAACAAGAGGGCTCTTTACTTTCGTATAAACTAAGATGGCAAATCTTTATTTTTTTTTTTTTTTTTAATAAAATTTTCCCTTCCT
>NW_027627454.1:0-5160 GCF_034508935.2 Berghia stephanieae
ACACCTCCCACGCTTTCCTTTTCCACCCTTTTCTTTTACTTTTTTTGGATTCTTCATTTACGCAAAAGTTAATTGTACATCTGAGGAGTTTTTGAAATAAATTTATAAAAAAATAAATAATTTTAAAAAACGATTTAAAAACCAAAAATAGAAGTTAAATTAAAGGTAAAATAATTTTTTAGAAAGACCTTTTTAAAAAGGTGAACCGGTGGTTCCGTGCGCAGGGGACAAGCTTCAACTCCAATGGAAGTACCGGTTCGGGATTCCCAAATTGAATTTTTTTATTTTTTTTTTATTACTTTGTTTTTGTTTGCTTTTTTTTTTTCTTTTTTTTTCAAAAATTTTTTAACATGTTTTAAAAAATTTTGATTTAATTTTTTCCCAAAAATTATTTTTTATTTGAGATCAATTTGTGTGCCGTTTTTTTTTTACTTTTTGTTGTTTAAAAATTTTTGTTATTATTCTTTAATTTATTACTTGTACATGGGTAATCACAAGCCGGCAAACAAAAACAAAAAACTATTTAAAAACCTCAGGACGATGCACAACAACTTTCCCATCCCGCCAACGGAGGGCAAAAAAACGGTGCGTTTTTGTACACCCCAATGGAGGTGTAAAAAACTGTGCGATTTGCCCCCCCAAACGGAGGGTATAAAAACGCCACCTTATAATTATTTTATTATTAATTATTATTATTATATTATTATTTTTTTTTATAACTATTATTTTTATTATTATTTTATTATAAATTTTTTTTATTTTTATTATAATTTTTATTTTTGATTTTTATTATTTTATTATCATTATTATTTATAAAAAAAATCGCATTTTTCCGGGGGAGGTACTCGCATCCCCCCCCCCCCCAACCCCACACCCAGACACACACATACCACCAAACCACACACAAACACACACACCACACCCCCACACTCTTTTTTTTCTTTTTTTTTTTTTAAATTTTTTTTTTTCAAGGGGGGGGGGGGTGTTGTAGACTTGATTCAAGTTACATCCTTTTGTGTGTTTGTTTTTAAATCCCCATCCCTGCATCCGTACCCAAAGGGTTTTGGGGATCTGCCAACCCCAAATTTTGTTGTGTCAATTTTCCGGATCTCGGTCAACGGGAGAAATAAAAAAAAAAAAAACTACAAAAAAAACAAAAAAAAAAAAAATTAAAAACTTTAATAATAAATACGTCATATTAGTCATTACATGGAAATTACGAATGCGGGAAAATATTTTTATTTGTATGAAATCCTTTAAAATTTTTACTATGATCAAAACAAACCTTTTGTTCATCTACCTTTTTCTTGCTAAAAATTTATAAAACTATTTTTAAAAAAATAATAACACAGCTTTATTTGGGGGAAAATTCCATAAAACTCTCAAAGCGTTTTTAAAAAGGGGTCCAAGCCAACCAATACTACACATAAAGGACGAGCCCTGACGCCTGTCAGGCGATATTACAAAAAAATTTCCAAAAGACAACGAACGGCAATGTACCATTATACACCTGAGTACGTGAAAAATTAGTAAAGAGCCTTTTCCAAAGGACTCAACCTGCGCCACTCGAGTTGATCCGAAACCTGCCCTTTCCCGATCCGAAAGCGAGAGTCAAACCACTAACCCCCTCACAGAACAGTGAGGGAATTGACTGTCGGGGCCACAAGCCCACTATTAATTTAAAATTTTATTTCTAATTTCACAATTTTTGGGGAAAAAAAAATTGTTCTTGACAAACCATTGTAAATTTGACCCTATCACGAATCTACGTCAAAACGCGAAAACCGAGAAAAAAAAATCCTTTTTTATACTCAACTCAAACATAAAATTGAAAACCCTTTTGTACCTTGGTTTCGCGTTCGGGGTGGGATTTGGAACCTAGTCAAGGAAAAATTTCACAAAAAAGGTTTCCCTTTATTGCTGTTTTCGAAAAAGATGAACACTTTCATTAAAAAAAAACTCTAAAAAAACATACTAGTTAAATTCAAAAGGGATGCGAAATTTTCTGACAATCAGGCTCCCCCTTTTTTCTTGTTTTCTTTACACAAGCGCTTGAAATTAAAAATTAAAAATTTAACCTTGTCTGGCAAGGGGAAAAAAAGTTTACCCGGAATAGCCTTCTTTCATCACACCCGACGTGAACTCGAATTGTGAATCAAGCTTTCAAAGTCTCCGACCAATAATAGGCATCTATCCAGCGGCCGAACAAAGACTCTTTTCCCCCGGATGTATTACGCTATTGTTATGCAAGGAAATAACACCTTATTGGAGGCCCCAAAAACAAAAACTAAAAAAAAAAAATATAATTCTGAGAATTTGAAAGTCCATTGCTGAAATCAGCTTGAAAAAAAAAGTACATTGGGGTCTTTTTTTTCAAAAAAATGGGGTTAAAACCAACTTTTTTTTACGAAAAAAATTTTGATTCAAAAAATTGCTTTTGTTATTTTAGCTTTTTTAGAAACTTTTTTTTATGGGGGCCGATTTCTTGTTTTTTAACATTTTTTATATCTCAAGAAAGAACAGGATATACTTTTTTTCTTCAAATGTAATTAAACTAATTTGTTTTTTAAACCTATCAACCGTGCCTGGATAATTTTTTCATCAACGGGGGCGATGTGGCCAACAAAATTCCAGCCGTCTTCCTGGGATTCATATACGGGCAACCCCGCCCCTTACTCAACCTGGGGGGCCGTTCGTTTTTTTTCCATAAACAGTACCCCTCGCAGGCTTTAATGAATGCAAGTCGGTGACAATCAAAGGCTTTCCCTTTTCTCCTTTCCCCCCCACCTTTTCCCCATGGGGTGGGGAAGTGATGTCACTTTACGTCATCAAAAAATTCCTTAACTGACCCTCAAGAGAAACACCGTTCTTCCGCAAATTTCTTTAAAGTAATGGCTACGAAGATACTGCATTTACTACGAAGGTATTATTTTCCCACCAGAAACGGTCAAATTTCACACATACTACAAGTTGCAGCATAAAAGGGAAAGCAACGATGAATACTGCTATTCCCGGGAAGAATTAAAGACTTTAATATAGTTGGTGTGGGATGCTGCCAAGGGCCACGCGTATATCAAATTGACACACGGAAATCGCTATAATAATATTAATCAAAATTTTTTTTTTTTTTTGAAAAAAAAAAAAAAATTTTTCCTAGGTTATCGATAAAAAAAATAAAAATCGATGTTTTTTAAAGGGGAGGTCAGATTTTTTAAGTATTTGGCCACTGAGGGTTTAATTTTGGTCCTTTTTCATCAAAAATGCTCGAAAAACCTGGCCTCGGGATCCCGTTTTGTGGAACAAATTATAAAACAACGCATTCAATTTTTTTCCTCTTTAGTTTGTCAACTTTAAAAGCAAGGGTTGTGTGTCTTGGGTTTTAAAGGGAAAAAAATTATAAGGAATATTTCATTGGATACCGATGTGCAACTTGCTTATGGGAATCATTATCACAATCAGCTCTGATTCCTAACATTTTAAAATTTTAAATGTTCTTGAAATGAGTTATTTCAAGATCAGAGAAAAACAAAACCCCTTTTTTTAGAAAGTCAAATTTTTCCCTTTTTTTTTAGGGATTTTAAACTGCTTACTTCTCTTGCAATTTTCTGTAAATTTACATTTTTATGGATAATTTATTTCTTTATTTTGGGGTTTATCTAATTGGGAAAAAAAATATTCATAAAAAAGTGAATTAGGGTTACCAACAACGAAATTGGGAGAGTGAGCTCTAAGACAAAGGAAAAACAAAATGGTATGAACCTTTTCAAACCCCGAATTGAGATAGAGATACCACTGGAATTGAAACTTTTAACCCAAGATAAGTGTTTTAGAATGGCATCACCTGAAGCAAACTTTTAAAATGCACTCAGGTTTTTGATCAAAGAAAAGTTTTTAAAACAATGAAAGGGGCAAAGCAAAATCCCTTTTCCATAAAAAAATAAACCGGGGGGGGGGGGGGGGTTGACTTCTCTTGTATTTTTCTTGTGGATTTATAATTGGTTTCTTTAATGAGTGGAGTTTTTTTTTGATAACATGATAAAACCGAAATATATAACAAAATAATCCATTTATTTTATATTTTGGATTCAATACCAATACAAAACTTTAAAATAATTTTTTGAAACTAATTCCAAATTATAGAATACATACCACAAAACCCAAGCATAATATTTAATTTTAACTTTCCCCGACCAGAAAAATCAAAAGGATTTAACATTTAATTGACTTTTTTTCAAATTTGTAAAAGGGTTACGGATTCCACTAACACAGAAATGGTGATCTTGACAAAAATTTAAAAAAAGGATCTTTTTTTAATACATGAACCATAACACACACTTATGCACACACACAAAGACCCCCTCCCCTGCACACAACAAAACCCCCTACCCCCCCCCCCCCCCCTCTACACCATACATTCTCAATACGAATTGAACTACAGGCTACGGTGAGATTTAAGCCTACAACGCTACCCCCCCCCCCTTCCTCTCTCCCCTCCCTTTCTCCCCCCTCTCTCCTCCTCCTCCTCAGTACATTCACAAATGGACAATCAGAATTTTGAAATGCCATAGAAAGCAGCATGTCTATTTAAATTTTGCTTTTTTTATCTTTCCCCCCCCCCTGCCTCACCCAAAAACCCCCTCATCTTGTCTATTTTTCTGATTTTTATCTGCATTTTAGTCAATAGAGTAAATTAAAATTTTTTATCTCTTCATCTTCTATCTATCATCTATCTATCTATCTATCTACTATCATCTACTACTACCATCTATCTATCTTTCTATCACATTTATCTACCCTGTTTTTTTTGTTTTTTTTAAAGGGGTTTTTCGGCGCTTGTAACACATTAGGTTATTCAGCACCAGTAAAAAGGAAAAAATGGGTTTTTAAAAAGTTCTAGAATTTTAAAAGCACCCAAAAGAAAGGAAGACAAAGGGGGAAATGGGAAAAAAAAGGGGGTCAGATGCGATTCCAAGAAAACCCTCAATGTACTTTGTTTGAGATCACCTATAAGACTCATCCGGCACAAAGACAAAAACAACAAAGGGAATACACTCAAAAGCTTACATTTAAAAATTAAAAATAACAAACAATAATACATTTCAAAAATTATTTCAAGGAAAAAAAAATCACCCCAAAACAAAAAACCCTTACCAACATCCT
>NW_027627455.1:0-19207 GCF_034508935.2 Berghia stephanieae
AATACAAATTCCAGCTTCTGATAATTTCTCCAAATCGGTAGGAAGAAGTTGAAAAATCCCACCCGGTACCTAGTTTGAGTTGCTTTCCTTACATATTTTCTCGTGACGTAACAAAGTCGAATGATTTGTCCAAAGTTTGCTACAATGACAACAACCGAATATCTTAATAGCCTTATCGAGGTCTCTGATATAACAAAAATGATCATTGACAAGTAAAACATACATCGTAATTAGAATAAGTATTCGCACTTCTCCTAAAAACGACGTATCGTCCAGGAGTATGATCCAAGTCATATTTATAAACAATGACATTGATTTCAAATAGCGTCTCTATTTTGCCTAGTTTCTCCTATGGTAACACCTGGAAATGCTGTTGGAAATGTTGATGTATACAGGCTGAATAAAGAGTGAGTGAATTTGTCTAAGTCATTAATCGAGTTTCCCCGAGCTAAAGCTAGGCATCTGAAGAAGCATAAATTATCGTTGTAAAAATCATTGGGTCTGTTATAATTGCATTGTAGAGTATATATATGTATTTATTATTTTTAACACAAACGGGAATTGCAGCGTTACAACAACCAATAGGAAACTCTTTCATCTTATTGAGATAGAACGTGGTCGATAAAATAGACTGAACTCTGAAACGACTATCTGGTCTATGTTGACGGCAAACTCCAAATGATCGTTATTACTAAAACTTTCAATAAATTCCTCAAAGTCCCTCCAATTACTGATAAGTCTGGGATTTCTAATGCTCTGTTATTATTAATAGAAGCATGGAAAAAACGATATTCTGAATTTTCTTGGTTTTGTAACAGAAAAGAATGGCTAAAATTTATTTTAAATCTTACGCTTTGTCTGTTAAAAATCTCCTTAAGCTGTTGAATTATATATGGCGAACCCCATTCTATGGTGTACACAGACTGAAAGATCCCTTCTACAAAATGTGTCTTTATGGATTCTCGATGTTCTTCAAGTAACTGTAGCACTGTTTCATTTTCTTCGTTTTGTTCTACATAACTAGTAGACAATAAACTACACGACTGTTGTTTTTGTTTTTGCTTTTGTTCATGTTTTCGTTGTTGGCGTTTCTCTCTTGTCGTTTTTGTTTTGTTTTTCTCTACGTTGTTGTTGTTTTATAATTCTTTCTTGTTTTTTTTAGCTGTTGTTTTTCTTGTTTAAAATGTATCTTTTGTTCTTTTTCCTGTATTTTTTCTGTTTTTTAACCTGCTTTTCTTTCAATTTTTCTTCGGTGAACTACATTTTACATTTTTTTGGTGCTTTTGTAAATTATCTTTCCTAGAAAAGTTCTTTTGACATTTTGAACAAGAATGTAAAGTAACTTTGTTATGCTTCTGTTTATGACGAATTAAATTATGTAATAATTTAATACTAATGCCACATATTTCACAGAGTACATGATTAATAATTAAAATAAATAAATAAATAAATAAATAAATAAATAAAAAAGGGAACAAAAAAAAAATTATATCTCACTGTTCGTCGCTACGGGATTTGTATCTTTAGTCTTGAAAGTTGTTCATTCAGCATTTGGGTTGTCTTTGGTTTCAGTGAAATCAAACAAGGCTGGTTTCTATCTTGTTTCTTTGTGTGTGTGTATAGTTGGTGGTTTACTTCAATTCTGATAAAAAATAAAAATAAATAAATAAATAAATAAATAAATAAATAAAAAAAGAAAGTTTCATTTGAAATTGGATCTACTGATCTCACAGCAGAGAAATAAAAAAACAAAAAAGTTTATTTTTAAATAATAAATAAATACATAACAAAGACAAACAAACAAAAATACCAAACAAAAAAAAAAACAAAAAAACAAAACAAAACAAAAAAAAAAATCAAGAAAAGTTAAAGACAATTCATTAATTATAGACAACATCATTGGACTTAGATCATCTTGTGTACATTAATAATTATTAAAGCGATATAATAGGGAAATACGACTCACTATAGATATGACAGCTCACTCCTTTTGTTTTCTATTCATCTGTGTCTGAAATTACAATTGTATCACTGTCGGATGAGATTTCAATAACTTCGGGAACTGCTGGTGATGGTCGTTGGGTGTCTATAGAACCTGAAATACAATTTTTCATTTTGACTAAAAGGATATCAAATAATACAGGATACCAAACAAAAAAAAAGACGTAAATATAAATATATAGATAGCGACAAACAACAATTTAAAAAACAAAAAAACAAAACAAAAACAAAACAACAACAACAAACCCAACAAAACAAACAATACTATTATTATATATTATTATTATTATTATTATTATTTTATTATTATTATTATTATTATTATTATTATTATATTATTATTATTATTATTATTATTATTATTATTATTATTATTATCATTATTATTATTATTATTATTATTATTATTATTATTATTATTATTATTATTATTATTATTATTATTATTTATTGTTTATTATTATTATTATTGTTATTATTATTATCATTATTATTATAATGATAACGAGCAATACTTAAACATGTAAATACCAAAAAAAAAAAAAAAAAAAAAAAAAAAAAGAGCGGGAAACCCCAGAATGATACGGCTACAATCTTTAGATAGAATATATTTATCCTTGGATAATATATATATATATATATATAAATGTAACTCACTGTTGATTGAACTGCTTTCTCCCGTCATTAGGATTGAATTGATATCGTTGTCTTCGTTGTCTTTGGGGCGTTCCTGGTTCCGGGTCAGTACACAACCGTACGATATGAAGAGCTTCCTCACGGCCTAATATGTCTTCCAATAGTAATGTCAGTATTATGGGTTTGAATTTTTCAATCAAGTTTCTTTGGTATTATCAAACGCTTCGTTAAAAAATCTAATTATCTTGTCCTCCACGGGCAACATCAAACAGTCGTGTGATATTTGCCCGGTGCAAAAATCCGACATCCTTCGCAATTTGCAATGTCAATGGCATAGATATGCCTCATCAAGTCCTCTTTACTTTTGTTAGGAAATGATCCATACTAAAGGTCTGCTAAAGAAGAAAATAAAAAAAAAATCATGTCACAGTATTTAAATCCTAATATATTATTGATGATGACGACGAATATTATAATTTCTTGCTTTTTTTTTTGTTTGTCCTTTTTATTTTTCTTGACGAGGGTCCATTGCTGTCTTCCTCTTCTTCTTCTTGTAGAAATTGGCTCCACGTTGATGAATTTTTTTTTCAAAGTTAGAAAAAAAAAAAAAAAGAACTCATAAAAAAGTAAAAAACAATTAAGCACGATTGACTACAAATCAAGCTCACCGAAGTGGGATTAAAAAGACGATGATGATGATGATTATAACATGTTGACGCTTATTATAGTTTCTTGTTTTTATTTTTTAATTTTTTTATTTTTCTTGACGAAGGTCCCTCATTGTCTTCCTCTTCTTGTTCTTCTTCTCTTCTCTTTGTTAGGACATAATTTACTTTTTGGATAATTTCTCGAGCCCTCTCCATTCGTCAATATTGAGAGCAATTCCCTTTTTTGACGGTAGCAACGCACCGTTATCATCTTTTCCGTAATATCGAATGTGCACTTTTGTTTCTCCACTAAACTCACCAACGCTCAAATAAATGTGGCGTTTTCCAATGGGGACTGGATCCATGTTGATGAATTTATTTTTCAAAGTTAGCAAAAATAAAGAACTCACAAAATTATAACAAATTGATCACAGTTGACTACAAGTCGAGTTCACCAAAGTGGAATGAAAAAGACGAGTTGGAATCTATTTTTATAGGGTAAAAAATGCTGACTTTGTAGGCGGATTCGAAAAATGCTGACGTGATATGCGCGGGAATAAGTCACTCGCGTGATGGAAAATAACCAGATCAAGGGTTCGTACTTTGTGAATTATCATCTCAAAACGTATTATGTTGTGATGAAGCCGATCAAGAAATTGAGTTTAATTATCAACTACCTAGAATTGGAAATTTCATTATTTTGAAATTTAAGATAAAAATCTCTACCTAATCAACGAACGTATTATTTCAATTCAAATAATATAGAACAGTCACGAAATTCAATTAAATGTATGAAGTTCTACTCAATATAATACCGCTTTAAAGCGATTGGTCACATTAGGTTTGTAAAGTAAAATTAGGTTATCATAGGCGGGAACTAGAATGTCAAGATCACAACACTTGAATTAATGAGTGTTCCAGCTGCAACCGATTAAGTGCGTGAGAAAAGTAAATTACTTTTCCAGACATTCGTAACCGTCATTTGTTATAAAGAACGTGGGAAACATTAATCTCAAACAAGGAGTGTTAATATAATTTTTCAAAGAGAGAGAGAGAGAGAGAGGGAGAGAGAGAGAGAGAGAAGAGAGAGTGTGTGTGTGTGTGTGTGTGTGTGTTGAATCCTATCAAAACTGTATTCATTTTATTTATTTTTTTCAATACAAACCAAAAAAATAAAAATAAAAATAAAAATAAATAAAAATAAAAAAAATAAAATAAAATAATAATAATAATAATAATAATAATAATAATAATAATAATAATAATAATAATAATAATAATAATAATAATAATAATAATAATAATAATAATAATAATAATACTAATAATGATGATGATGAATGATGATGATGATGATGAGATGATGATGATGATGAGATGATGATGATGATGATGATGATGATGATGATGATGATGATGATGATGATAATAATAATAATAATAATAATATAATAATAATAATAATAATAATAATAATAATAATAATAATAATAATAATAAATAAATAAATAAATAAATAAATAAATAAATAAATAAATAAATAAATATTAAGCTAAAATAAATCGTGTTTACTGTACCCATATAACAAAACCTGGGGTTCAAATTATAGCTCTAATGTCCATAGACCTGGAGTTTACCAGTTTCTATACCGTAAAAAAAAAAAGACAATTGTTTACTATCCTTTAGATAGGACTCAGTTGATAAGTACTTTCCACCAAAATTAACAGACCCAGCTACACAATCGTTACTTTATATAGATAGAGGTGAGCAGAACAGTTAAACACAGACACACATACGATTTTTAAAAAACCCATGAAAGATTTGAACATAACACCTATAAGACAGATCTAAACTTACTACACCATGAAAATAATGAACGTAGAATTTGACCTTTCACAATCCCTTAGTTGGAATTTTTAGAAAGTGCTAATATTTTCTCACGACTGTAAAACAGGTAATTATTTTCTGGCGAGGGCTGGAAAGTAAATAATTGGTTAAGATGAAAGCGAGATAGTACGTTTGAAGAACGCGAGAGACATTTATTTTCCAGATGTGTGCGTAATTATTTGTGCGAGAGACATTCCGATGGTGTCAAGTACCGACGTATATTTTCCAGTTGTGAACGTAATTATTTGTAATCATAACAATACTGATGTGAGAATAGCGTTGAGTGGCATTAAGCCGGATGTGTATAAGGTTATATTTAAATAGCAAAACACATTAACGAAATGTTCCCATGGGAACTTTTAATTTCCTTTTTTAGAACAGACATTTTTAAGGTATACAATGGGTATGATCTATCACGGTTCTAACACAATGGAACATTTCATCTGGTTCTACATTGAGAATTAATGCTTTCCACAAGACCACTCATTTTACGACGACACTGTCCCGACAAAAATATATTTCAAAGAACCAATCAAACGGACGAAACTATGACAATATGATATCCGATCAAGATCGGAGAATTTGAAAGAACCAATCAAAATGATTTAGACTACCGGCTGCTCTGAATGACCTTGACCTATTTTTTTTGTGCGGCGCTGCTCTGCGGCTGACGCCTGAGCTATTTGCCCTTTGACCTTTGAGGGAATCAATGGACTTTTAATTGATTAAATTAATAAGTCATTAGACTCAGGAGTAAGAAACCAATTTAAAAGAACAACGCGGCTCAGCGTTAGAGTCCTTGGACTGTACTGCGTAACCTCAATTTGCGCTGCGGCGCTGCGGCGCGGGTGAACCAGTCGGAACCTAATAACACCGGATAGGATCCTTTTTAATCACTGTATAGCCCTATTATTACGCAATTAAACATTCGATACATAATCGATGGCAAATCGAACACTCAATAAACACACGCTCAGGTAGGTCACATGACCTTGCAATACAAAATCGAACTCAAAATACCAATCAATACAACATCGAACTCAAAAAAACAAACCACTCTATACAACAACGAACTCAAAATACCAATCAATACATCATCGAAATCAAAACAAACTACCAATCAATACAGCATCGAACTCAAAACAATACCATTCAATACATCATCGAACTCAACATATCGATTAACAGGTAAAAAAACAATCATCCTCATCCTCCGTCAAAAAACGGTTTCTAACTATTTACAACCCTATATACTACTATTGTATATTTATTTGCCATCATAATGAATGATAATTAACCCAAGTTTCATATTTGTGGCTATAAATTAAATTCCCAACATTTAATTAATACCGACATAATAATACTTTGAGACAGCCAGTCACATATCGATAGTGGGTGGATCAAACCTCTGAAGTCTTGATTTAAATTTTCACAATTAATTGGCTGATCAAAACTCTGAAGTCTACATACGAACTTTGCGCACCATGTTTTATTTTATTTTGGGTGGAGAAGACGACCTCTGATGATGACGTTGTCAGAGGTTTGATCCGCAAAAAATATATATATAAAACATGGTGCGCAAAGCTCGTATTGTAGACGTCAGAATTTTGATATGCTGATCATGAAAATCGAGACATCACAAGTTTGATCCGCCAACCATCGAAATCTGGATGCGAAAGTCTTTAAACTGTTGCTTTTCTAAAGAAGGGCACAACGATTTTATTTTGGTTGTTTTATTTTTCTCTATTCTTTTTTTTTTTGATAATCGAGTTTTATTGTATTTATTTCTGCTATAGTTTTCGTTTAAGAATGCAATGATTTTGAATGTTTTTATTGTTGCAAAGTTTCGTAATGTTTCTCAATATCATTTATCGAAGCGTGTTGAAATGTTTTGGTGTAGATGTAGAGAAAACGAATACGTCTGTATTATGCATCAAG
This sequence comes from Berghia stephanieae, assembly GCF_034508935.2. NCBI lineage: Eukaryota > Metazoa > Mollusca > Gastropoda > Nudibranchia > Aeolidiidae > Berghia > Berghia stephanieae. The sequence goes on from NW_027627455.1 coordinate 7,110, forward strand.
TTATCAGAAGGCATATCCCGCCATAGTGAACCCCCCTCCCTCCCAACCCCCCCCCCCCCCCCCCCCCACCAATAAAAAAGAAAAAATCCAAAACAAAAAACCCCAACAAAACCCAATAAAACAACCCAGCTTTAAATCATTGGAACATCATTGTTGTCCTCTCTCTCTCTCTCTCTCTCTCTCTCTCTCTCTCTCTCCTCTCTCTCTCTCTCTCTCTCTCTCTCTCTCTCTCTCTCTTCTCTCCTCTCTCTCTTCTCCAGTCTTTAAAAAAATAATTTGACCTTTGACTTTTTAAAAGGCATGAGTTGATTTTTTTTTTTTTAAATCAATATTGTGATCGACCATCTCAAACAACTATAATAAACGTTTACAAGTCGCAAGGTATGTCAGCCTGAAAATTAGGATATCACGAGTCGGAGATAACGATGCAACAAACCAAAGTGTTTCGTGACATTTTAAGAAGTTGCATTCTTGAGGCCAGAAGTGTGAATATGAATAAATAAAATAAAATAAATAAAATAAAATTCCCTTTATTCATCCCATTGGGAAAATTTATCTCTAGGGTCTATTCCAGTGGAAGACTGGAAAAACCCAGGCGTCAGCCGTAGTGCAGCGCGCAAATTGAGCTAGGGCGAGGTGACTTGCTCAAGGCCACACAGTGCAGCGTCGGGTGATCGAACTCGCTACCTTTCGGGTACGAAGCAAAGACCGTACCGTTGAGCCACGCTGACCAACAACATGGAATTACAATCTCTTATTTGTGACCCTCCGCCTCAAAACGGTATTAAGTCGGGTTGGTTAAGATGTTGAAAATTGAATTTATAGCCAGAAATATCAGACTTGTGTTGAGTTAGTTTGTTTTATATGAGGAGAATGGATACCATATTTTATGGTGCTTTTACCAACAATTTTATATTTTGACCAGTTTAACATTTAATTCGGCATTTAAGCATATGGTTCGTTCCGACATAATACCGTTTTGAGACGATGGGTCACATTTGTTGTTTGTTATGATATGTTATTCCACTCTGCTACTCACTCTCGAGGATTGGGAAAAAAAAAAGGCCAACAAAACAGAAGCTATAACGGCCAATACATATCGCAAATTTATGTCGAATTTTTGTGGCATTAAACGATTTAGTTGTTCCATACGTGTGGAAAAAAATCGTGTTTTATCTATTTATTTAAATTTCTTTTAAAAGGACCTATTTAAAAAAAACATTGAAAAATAATATTTTTAAAAAGACAACAATAAAACAAACAAACGAACATACAAACAAACAAAAACAGAAAAGAAAAAACAAACACACTGAACAATTAATTGTTAACATAAATTTGATTGGTTTTAATTTTACATACGGAACTAATTATTTTGTATTTTACTCGACCAAATAAAGACCCTTTCTATTTTGTTTACCTACTACTAGATACGATAATTCTCTATCACTTATATTCAAGGAGCAAGAAATAAACACATGTTGGCAGAGACCCTTTGCCTATTACTATTATTAAGGACAAGTATTGAAGAAAAACAGGACAAATCAAGTCACACTCAAGTTAACAACGAGTATTTATTATATTACAATATTGTGACGAATGGTGAAATATAAATAGATGGATAAGGATTGAGAGGAAGACGTAGAAACACCATAGATTCGGCAAACTTTCAGTTCCATCCTCTTCACAAAAGCGCGTATTTTCCGGTGTATTTTTTTTTTTGGTCTGTTTAAAAAAAAATAAAAAAAATAAAGACATAGATAACATTAAAATCATTCATGGGCGACTCAATTTTAAATTATTAATGTATTTTACGGGAAATCAAACTCTTTCTATGTTTAAAGTAAAAATTGCTGAACAAAACTAAAATTCGCTATCTCGACGATGCTATCGTGACAACTTTGTCAACAAGAGGATGACGTGGAGCTTAAAATAACTTTGGTCAAAACGAGGGTACGGACATGCGCAGTAAACTCACTGAATGCGGATAAAAATCGAACTTTCGAGGAATAATCTCATAAAATACGACCAGATACTGCAATCTAAAGCAATGGAACATCCAGATTCGATCAAATGAAATCATACGAATCACAACGAGACCAAACAAGACCACATTGTCAGTGCCTTACTATATAAACCGTGTTTGCATCACCACTATCGCTGGGAGTTGTGGCGTGCTCCTGTAATCCAGCTACCTGGAAGCTTGAGTCGGGGACGGTTTGAGGACGGGGTCCTGTCTTCAGTCGCACCATGTCGATCGGGTGTCCGCACTAAGCTTGACATCAATATGGTGGTCTTGGGGGAGCTCGAGACCTCCAGGTTGTCTAAGGAGGGACGAACCGCCCAGGGGGGAAACCCAGCAGGCAAAAGTCCCCGTGTCACGCAGTAGTGGGATCGCACCCGTGAATGGTCGGCTGTTGGTAGCTCGTCTAACATAGTCGGACACGGTTCTTACTTTTTATTTATTTATTTTTTTTAAATCTTCATTCTTTTCTTTTTTACTTTCATCCCCGTGCTCTTTGATTTTTTTTCTTTTATTTATATTTACTTTTACTTATATATTCTTATCATTGGTATTAATGATTTTTATTATTATTATTATTATTATTATTATTATTATTATTATTATTATTATTATTATTATTATTATTATTATTATTATTATTGTTATTATTATTATTATGGTATTGGTATTATTGAAAACTCTCAAACCTGGGACTTCGCGCGTACGGGTTTGAGAGTTTTTTGCCAAGAGGAGGTTCATTTAAATCGATCGATATTCAAAGGACGAGTTTTCTGGCCAAATGTTTTAATATGGGTTTTTCCAGACTACGGCAGATTAGGAATAATTGGTTTTTAAAATTCAGCTTTCGAGATTCTTTATAGAGCGTAATACCCATTAACTCACTCAATCCTAGAGCTTTTTTGCTACTTTTCAAAATTGGGGGAAAAAATGTATTAAAAATGAGCAGGTGCATATATATTTTTATTTAACTACCATTAACATGTAAAAATTAAAAAAAAAAAAAAACAACATTAGCTTTGATACAACGCCTATAATTTGTCTCAGAATTTTTTTTTTAATAAACAGGCATGGGGTAAAAGTACCCCGGGTTAACTACGGATATAGTCGGTGTTAGGGTTGAGTGAGTTAAACGAGCTCAAAGCGTTTTACAAAAGGTCCTTGACCAACAGCAACACGTAACATGTAGGACGAGACATGACGCCTGTTAAAGGATATTATTACATTTTTTCCAGATGGAAACAACGCTGTTAACGGCCAGGTACTCATTTAACACCTGAGTGCGGTGAGAGAATGTGAGTAAAAAGTCTTTTTCAATAACTCAGAGCGGGTCTCGAACCCAGTACCTTCCGATCCGAAGGCTAGTGTCATACAAGAAGACCACATTGACGCACGAAGTAAAAATAGAGTAAGTATTGCTCAGGAACAGTATGTTGTGTGTCACTCTACATCTCAAATTCTTAATATTATCTGGATCTAGGTGCACATGTTAGCAGGTCTGATAACTGAACGCAGTCATGGGCTGGAAAAAACATTAACATTGTTGGTTGTAATGGACAAAATTTTGTTTCGATTTGAGCGCATTTCCACTACAAGAATGAGTCGATTCTATCACCTATCATTTCACTCCAGGGATAGAAAAAACATGGATTGCAAACCGAGTTAAATGAGCGGATAACGCTGTTTATATTGAACTTATGCGTGTAAAAACATGTAAAATGCATATATTATGATATTAAGCGATTAGGGTTTTCCACAAAAGGCATTGCGCGGGATAATAATAATTATTATGTGTTATTTATAGTTACCGACTGGATAATAATTTTCAAATCATGAATCTAAACTAACATTCTTACAACAACACCACAACCAAAATCAACAACAAAAAGAAAAAGAAGGGGAAAAAAAGAAGAAAGAAACAACGAGAAAGAAACATAATAAGAAACAAAAACAAACAAACAAAAAAGAGAAAAACCAAAAGAAAAGAAAACAAAACACGTCTGATGTAAAAAAAAAAAGAAATGGATAACGGATTTGAACACAATGTTTGCGCAAGGAAAAGCTTATTTTGATAACAATGATAATAATCATTAATGGTAAAATCGCCCAGCATGTCAAAATTCTTTGCTCTCCTGCACGCGTCTGTTAAGCCGTCATAAAATCTTAAAACAAAATAAGTAAAGCAGAAACTTAATTGTAACCGATCTCCTGAATCGGAACGAACCAGATCGACGTGTACATAAATGCAGGTCTGAGATCCGAACTCGCTTATGGACCTGGTTTAACATTGTTGTGTATACGTAATGGACAATATTTTTGCGTCATTTTTTGACATTTATTATTACAACAATGAGCCCAAAATGAATTGGGTTATCAGACCTGCAAATAAGTGCACGTCGAAACAGACCCAGCAAAGTGATATTAAATTATAAGGATTTAAAAAATATGAACTTTGTTATTGTTTTTTTTTTTCTTTGATTGCTTTTGTTTTGTTATTGTTTGTTTCAATGTAAGGAATTGTATATTTATTTGCCATCATAATGAATGGCAATTAACCCCAAGTTTCATATTTGTGGCTATAGATTAAATTCCCAGTATTTAATTAATACCGACATGATAATACTTTGAAACAGCCAGTCGCATATCGATAGTGGGTGGATCAAACCTCTGAAGTCTTGATTTAAATTTTCACAATTGGCTGATCAAAACTCTGAAGTCTACATACGAACTTTGCGCACCATGCTTTATTTAATTTTGGGCGAATCAGACCCCCGATGACGTTATAAGAGGTCTGATCCGCACACAATTATTTAAAACATGGTGCGTAACGCTCGTATGTGGACTTCAGAGTTATGATCTGCTGATCTTGAAAATCGAGACTTCAGAGGTTTGAGCCGCCGACCATCGAAGTGTAGTTGCGCAAGTCATTAACCTGTTGCTCTTCTAAAGAAAGGCACAACGATTTAATTTTGGTTGTTTTTTTTTTTTGGTTGTTTTTTTGTGTGGTAATAATCGGATTTTTATTGCATTTATTTCTGCTATAGTTTTTGTTTTGTTTCGTTTAAGAATGCAATGATTTTGAATCTTTTTATTGTTGCAAAGTCGCAATGTCCCTCAATATATTTTATCGAAGCGTGTTGAAATGTTTTAGTTTAGATGTAGAGATAACGAATACAGTAGCTGTATTATGCATCGAGTTCTCAGAAGGTAAATCCCTTCAGAGTGAAACCCCCCCCACCCCCCCCCCCCCACCCCCCCAAAAAAAAACCAAAAAACAAAAAAAAAACAAAAAAAAAAAAAAACAACAACAACAACAACACAGCAACCCTTCTTTGAATCATTGGAACATCATTGTTGTCCTCTCTCTCTCTCTCTCTCTCTCTCTCTCTCTCTCTCTCTCTCTCTCTCTCTCTCTCTCTCTCTCTCTCTCTCTCTCTCTCTCTATCTATCTATCTATCTATCTATCTATCTATCTCTCTCTCCTCCATTTTTAAATCAATATATGACCGACCATCTCAAACAACTATAATAAACGTTTACTACAAGTCGCAAGGTATGTCAACCTGAAAATTAGGATATCACGAGTTGGAAATAACGATGCAACAAACCAAAGTGTTTCGTGACTTTTTAAGAAGTTGCAGTATTGAGGCCAGAAGTGTGAATATGAATAAATAAAAAAAAATAAAATAAAATTCCCTTTATTCTTCCCATTGGGAAAATTTATCTCTAGGGTCTATTCCAGTGGAAGACTGGAAAAATCCAGGCGTCAGCCGTAGTGCAGCGCGCAAATTGAGCTGGGGCGAGGTGACTTGCTCAAGGCCACACAGTGCAGCGGCGGATGATCGAACTCGCTACCTTTCGGTACGAAGCAAAGACCGTACCGCTGAGCCACGCTGACCAACAACATGGAATTACAATCTCTTATTTGTGACCCTCCGCCTCAAAACGGTATTAAGTCGGGTTGGTTAAGATGTTGAAAATTGAATTTATAGCCAGAAATATCAGACTTGTGTTGAGTTAGTAGTTTTATTGAGGAGAATGGATACCATATTTTATGGTGCTTTTACCAACAATTTATATTTTTGACCAGTTTAACATTTAATTCGGCATTTAAGCATATGGTTCGTTCCGACATAATACCGTTTTGAGACGATCGGTCACATTTGTTGTTTGTTATGATATGTTATTCCACTCTCGAGGATTGAAAAAAAAAAGCCCAACAAAACAGAAGCTACAACGGCCAATACATATCGCAAATTTATGTCGAATTTTTGTGGCATTAAACGATTTAGTTGTTCCATACGTGTCGAAAAAAATCGTGTTTTATCTATTTATTTAAATTTCTTTTTAAAGGGACTTAATTTTAAAAAAACATCGAAAAATAATATTTTAAAAAAGACAACAATAAAACAAACAAACGAACATACAAACAAACAAAAACAGAAAAGAAAAAACAAACACACTGAACAATTAATTGTTAACTTAAATTTGATTGGTTTTAATTTTACATACGAAACTAATTATTTTACGGGAAATCAAACTCTTTCTATGTTTAAAGTAAAAATTGCTGAACAAAACTAAAATTCGCTTTCTCGATGCTATCGTGACAACTTTGTTAACAAGAGGATGACTGGAGCTTAAAATAACTTTGGTCAAAACGAGGGTACGGACATGCGCAGTAAACTCACTGAATGCAGATAAAAATCGAACTTTCGAGGAATAATTTATAAAATACGACCAGATACTGCAATCTAAAGCAATGGAACATCCAGATTCGATCAAATGAAATCATACCAATCACAACGAGACCAAACAAGACCATATTGTCAGTGCCTTGCTATATAAACCGTGTTTGCATCACCACTATCGCTGGGAGTTGTGGCGTGCTCCTGTAATCCAGCTACCTGGAAGCTTGAGTCGGGGGACGGTTTGAGGACGGGGGTCCTGTCTTCAGTCGCACCATGTCGATCGGGTGTCCGCACTAAGCCTGGCATCAAAAATGGTGGTCTTGGGGGAGCTCGAGACCTCCAGGTTGTCTAAGGAGGGACGAACCGGCCCAGGGGGAAACCCAGCAGGCAAAAGTCCCCGTGTCACGCAGTAGTGGGATCGCACCCGTGAATGGTCGGCTGTTGATAGCCCGTCTAACATAGTCGGACACGGTTTCTTAATTTTTTTTTTTTTTTTTTAAATCTTCATTCTTTTCTTTTTTACTTTTATTCATTTATAATTCTATACTCTGCTGTTATTATTATTATTATTATTATTATTATTATTATTATTATTATTATTATTATTATTATTATTATTATTATTATTAATTATTGTTATTATATTATTGTTATTATATTATAATTATATTATTATTATTATTATTATTATTATTATTATTATTATTTATTATTATTATTTTTATTATTATTATTATTATTATTATTATTATTATCATTATTATCATTATTATTATTATTATTATTATTATTATATATTATTATTAATATTATTATTATTATTATTATTATTATTATTATTATTATTATTATTATTATTATTAATATTATTATTATTATTATTATTATTATCATTATTATTATCATATTATTATGATTATGATGATGATTATGATGATGATTATTATTATTATTATTATTATTATTATTATTATTATTATTATTATTATTATTATTATTATTATTATTATTATTATTATTATATTATTATTATTATTATTATTATTATTATTGTTATTATATTATTGTTATTATATTATAATTATATTATTATTATTATTATTATTATTATTATTATTATTATTATTATTATTATTATTATTATTATTATTATATTATTATCATTATTATCATTATTATTATTATTATTATTATTATTATTATTATTATTATTATTATTATTATTATTATTATTATATTATTATTATTATTATTATTATTAATATTATTATTATTATTATTATTATCATTATTATTATCATTATTATTATGATTATGATGATGATTAAATTATTATTATTATTATTATTATTATTATTATTATTATTATTATTATTATTATTATATTATTATTATTATTATTATTATTATTATTATTATTATTATTATTATTATTTTTAAATTATTATTATTATTATTATTATTATTATTATTATTATTATTATTTCTATGCAAGGTCTCTTTGTTTTCTATGATAATAGTCTGCTCCATAAGATTAGAAATAATAAATAATATTATTAATAAATGTCTTTAATTCCGAAGCACTGATTCGCTTTTTGTTTTTTAAATTGTCAATTGTTTTCTGGAATTTATTTAAAATATCATTCGTGATATTTTGGTTGATGATAAAGGCAGCACAAAGTCGTGAGTTTCGCCATTCATGTATGATACTGTTATATAATATCAGTAGAACACCCTTCATTGGACGTCAAAGATGATGATGATGATGAAAGATGATGATGATGATGATGATGATGATGATGATGATGATGATGATGATGATGATGAAGATGATGATGACGATTCTGGTGATGATGGTGGTGGTAGTTGTGGTGACGGCGGCGGCGTTGGAGGTAACGTGGAGTGGTAGGATTTAAGAAGAAGAAGAAGAAGGTTCGCACCTCCCCCCCCCCCCCCCCCCCCCCCCCCCCCCCTTTTTTTTTTTTCTCCTCCGACACACTCGAGAAATCTTCAATAAGTGAGGGAAAAGAAATTCTTTGCTTTCGCTTTCATTTCATTTCCATGAAATCTAAGAAACATTGACCATTAAATTAAATTAGAAAGAAAAAAGTTTCTCTAGAGAAAACAATTCAAGAATACTAATTCAAGACTATAGTATGCGGTTCATTTTTAAATAATTGAGAGGTTTGTGGGGTTTGTAGTATTTTTGTGATATGCTTGTAGCCGGTTTGAGCGCAATTTATCGGCTCTACTACTACTAATAGACATACTAACACTAACTCTACTCTAGAAGAATCTAAATCTATAGATTCTCAGTCTTAGTAGTTAGTAGAGAGGCGCACCTTCTTCTCTACGTCTACTTATAAGAAGAGTCAACGCCTTCTAGGCCACTTCGCCTTGAACATGCCTTCATGTTAAAGACAATTGTTTATGAAAAAAAAAAAAAAAACTACCCCTGTTTTCAAAAACTCTAGAGTCTAGTCATTAATATTAAGTTAAATTAGAAACAGTCCCAAGTTGAGAATTCAATTTAACTAAAAATTCAAAGTGCGCAGACACTTCTAAAGTCTCTGAGGAAATTTCAGACTAATTTTTACTTGAAAATGACCATAAGTTGGAAAGTTAAGTTGTGATATAAATCGGGTGCCGTTGAAGTTGATGATTAAATAAATGACACACATGATAACATGTTGCATAATGAGTTTTTTTGGGATTTTTTACTTTTAACCCTGGCAATTTAATTGCATTAAAAAAAAGTGGCAAAATGAAAACAAAGTGACTATCCGTTTATAAATGAAAAAGTTGAAATAAATTGAAAATGATTCACACAAACCAGTATGTATGTCTATTTTAATTAGAAGGAAAGTGGCTTTTAAAAATTCTGCTAAACCACTTTGGTCTTATCACTATTAATATTACACAGTTTGGACTGACAATTCAATCAGGCTTTCCCTCCCCGCACCCTCTACCTTTCCCCTCTCTCTCAATGTCTGAATTCTCAAGATTTAACTATAACTTCTTACCATCAGTTGAAATTATACAGACCATTAGAATGTGATAACAACTGACAACAATTATTATATCTAAGTATATGGGATGATTTGATGAGAGAATAAAATTTAATGAAAGCAATTTAGTATTTTAAAAATATCGATATTGTTAATATCGGATTCTACAAATATAACAAATGAAAACATTTAAAAATAAAAACAATAAAATGCCCATAGAAAAGTTGAAATATATGTATTGAAATATAAAAATAATATGATAATACTGATAATACATAAATTATGAACTTAATTAAAAATAATACATAAGTAAATTAAAAGTTTTCAATATGATTATTGATATCATCAGGCAGTCATGATGAGAAGATTATGAGATAATGACTTTTCGGCAGGGACTTTAGAAGTGTCTGCGCAGTGATATAGAGTCCTGAAATTTGGCAAGAATAAAGTAACAACAAGCATTTTTATTTTAAAAGCCGATACTGGATATAAAATATTTTAATGCATTTGAAAATTGTCAAATTTTAGCTTCACATAACTCCTGAAATATTTGATGTATTTCTCGTTATTCAGCACTGAAACTGAAAGACGAAAAAAATGATGCAAAAATATCTGTGATATTTCTCTTCATAACAAAGTTGAGCATGTTTTTACTGAACCACCCTAAAAGCGAAATTCAATTTCCAGTCACAAACATTCCCTGTGGGTGAGTTGGGTCACAATTTGACTCCCACTGCTGCTGCTCACTAAACTGCCTAGTTGAATGAGGCAGGGTCAGTCAGGTGAGGCTGAGGAATCTTTGTTTAGTTATGAAAGAAAATAAAATAAAATTTGGCCGGTAACAGCTTTGTCTCTGTCAAAATAAAAAAATAATAAAATGTCATTAGGTCTTACAAGTGTCCTGTGTTGCTGTTAGCTTCAAACCCTTGCCCTTGTAGAGAGGCATTCTTCTTTCTTCTCTTACTAAACACATTAAAATCATATAATTAGTGTTTATTAGTATGAGTGCTGATTGCGCTATATCAAAATAGGACTTGCAATTTCCAATAACAATTTTCATTCTCATTGTTACCAGATGTACAGTCTACTTTCCAGTGCTATTGGATGGTTTTCTTGGAAACAAAAGTGATGATGATGATGATGATGATGATGACAAAAATGACGATGATTGCCACCTTGCTCAATCATATTACAATGAGGAAGGATCTCTCCAGCCCACTTTGCCATTTTTAGAAGCTCCATTTGGGATCCAGTCAAATGAAGAAATCCAGACAAAGACAGTAGATGGCACTGTTACCCATGTTTACCACAGTCATGGGCTCATTGATGGGGACATCTACTTTTGTTTTGATGACATTCATGGCGGCAGGGATCTGGTTCTCAAGGTAGTCTAAGAAAAGTAAAGAATTGAAAAAAAAAACCAAAAAACTGAACTCTACACAATAATTGTTTTGAGAAGGAGAAGTGCCCTGTTTTTAGGTTTGGTTTCGATGTTTTGGTAGGTAAAAAAAAATGATTGCCAAAAGTGAGCTAAGTAGGAAAATTAATTGCACTCCTTTCCCCCTTCCTCATTCCATTACCTAATACATATGATATGTGTCATTTTTCCAGCTGTGCCCAAATACTGTCTTTATATATTGGTGGAAAAGTTGGTGGTAATTTTGATACAGAATTATCCATTGTTAAAAGATTTCCTATGCTTGTTTTAAATTCCTATTTTCTGACCTACTGATCCTCTTTTGGAATATGAAGGATTGGCAGGTCTGCGCACAGAAGGGCATATTTAAAGGAAAAAAAATGTATATAGTCCTATTAAGATGGCTTTATAATGGAGGTGCTGCTTTAAGGTTATTCTTTCGAGTTGAAGAATAATATTAAGCTAAAACTTAGAATTTGATTTTCCACAATTTAGGTGGATGACAAAGTCCAGGTAACAGCTGTTCGACTCCACGAGGATGGCGGTTGGTACGCCAAACAAGTCATAGTCAAGGAACAATGCTGGGAAGCAGACTGTGACAAACTTGCAAAGGAAGTTGACATTCGCGACCTCCAGAAGTCAGTGGTTGTAGGACAGTGACCTCATTCTCAAAGGAATCTGGATGTATCGATGATGATATCACCTTTACACTGGCTGATTGTGATGGTGGATTTGTGCCTACCAAGGGAGATTGGGTGTCGGCCTTTGTCACGGAGACAGAGGAAAACAAGACAGGTTTATATGGAGTTTTTATTTTTTGATTTATAACATAAGACTGAGGTTACAGGCGCTTAGTTTGGATTTTAAAAAATTTAAATTGTTGCATAAGTGACTGAAGTGTATCATGCTTCATTTTTGTGGCAAAGTGAAATGTTGAGTTTGTCAGTGACAGTATAGGTCACAAT
>NW_027627456.1:0-5159 GCF_034508935.2 Berghia stephanieae
TTTTTTCATCAGGCTGTTATAAAATACAGTGACAAGTGTAATTGAGTTAAATTGTGTTGAATTGAATTTTCTTCCACTGTGATTGATTGATTGACTGATTGATTGATTATTTATATATTTATTGACAAATTAATTGATTAATTTATTATTTATTTATTTATTTATTTATTTATCAATTTATTTATGTATTTGTCAATTATATATTTATATAATTATTTATTTATTAATTTATTCATAAAATTGCATGTGTTAGCTTAATTATTTTTTTAAATCGATGGCCAAAGAGGTTTTAGTCTGTCTTTGCTCCAAGTAGATGACTGTGTAAATGTTTATCGACTGACAGTAGAGAGAATGGGAAAAAATGATATCCTTACACATAACAATATGATAATGATGAATTTTACCAATTGTTTTAATCTTATACTATATTTATTTTATTTACAAGTTGTAGACAACGATTTATGATATTACGGTCTAGAATTTTCCTTATCTTAAAAATGAATTTAATATACTTATTTAATTTACTTAAGTTACGGTATATAATATTATATAAATATATATTTATAATATCCTTTCAAAACTTACATAATAAATTTATTTATATTTTTAAAAGCTTGTGTTTCATTTAATTTTTTTTTTATTTTATTTTTTTTGCGCACTTCAAAACATATTGATTTTATCACCCATGGTAGTAGATTGTTACACTTGTTAGAATAAGCACCTCCCCCCGACCCTCATTCTCCCATCTCCCACACTCAACCCTCCGATGTGCTAGGGAGGCTTATACCCTACCTGTTTTGTTCATTGTCTCCAATTAGACTATTACTTCACTTCTGTTTCCCTTTATAAAATTAGTCTCCCTTTGTCTCGTATTTCCCATGTGCTTATGAATGCATGCTTAAAATATTTAAACTTTGAGCTCAAAGTCTCTCTTTCTCTCTCTCTCTCTCTCTCTCTCTCTCTCCTCTCTCTCTCTCTCTCTCTCTCTCTTTCTCTCTCTCTCTCTCTCTCTCTCTCTCTCTCTCTCTCTGTCTCTCTCGCTCTTTCATTCTCATCAAACAACCACTACCATTAATATCAGCATTACCATCAAGCTACCAATCATTTTTGTATTTTATATATCACGAAATTGGTTTGGAGCTTTACTTGATTTGGGATGCTTATAGTCCTCAATAGATTAGATTTTGTATCCGGAAATTCCTGTGAATCAAAAAATTTTAAGTTGGCGTCTGTGGTCAACCTGAGACAATGGGAGATGAGCATTAAAGTGGCAGTGAATCTGTGAAGAAGAGGGTATGGCAATAATAGAGAGAATGTAGGGGAAGAAATGGATGATCTTACGCCAGCTCTGCTCTTCTCGGTTAGTTCCCCAAGGGCTGCCTGCCTACAGACAATTTTTCGAGGACAAGGAGAATGAAAAGGTTAGAAAGTGTAAAAGGGAGAGTGAGAATAAATTTGAGGAACTAGAGGTGTTGAAAGTCAAGAAAGCCAAACTCGTGATGAGATTTTAGATTTTGGAAAAAAAAAAGCCAATAACTGACAAAATAGCAGAAAAGGCAGAGTATTTTAATTTTAATTTGAATGAAGTTTATGGTTCAATCAATTATGTATTGATATCTTCAGCTACGTTGAAGAAAATACCTTACACTGCTGTAAAAAGCAGCAGTCAAGGATTTGAGTTGTCTCTACTAGTGGAGAAACTAAGGAATCATTCGTTCTTTTAGGCCTTGAATTTTTAAAAATTCACTTTGAAAATTAATTAAATTTTCACAATGGAATTAATGTTCCTCTATATAAACCATCTTTGCTAATAAATCTCTCTATGTCGCCCCAAAATACGGAAAAAAAGTAAGACACCGCGCCCCGATCTCAGTAATTTAAAGAAACTTTTGAGAAAAATTCGTGTTCAGCATGATTTTGAGTAGTAATAGTAGTTGCATTTTATGTTGCCTATTGTCTTTGTATGTGCAGCGCCTTGAAGTACTTAGTGGATTCTGTGCGCTGGCTGGATCAGAATGGGAAAAGTGTCAATTCCTAAGACAGCACTGTACTGGGCAGCAGATGGGAAGAGAAAGCGGGGGAGACCCAAAGAAACAAGGCGAAGGACTATGGAAAAAGAAATAAAGGAAGCAGGCCTGTTCTGAAACACAGCCACCGCAAAAGCAGCCGACTGCAAAAAATGGAGATGCCTCGTGGATGCCCTATCAGCGGAACTCAGACTCGAACCCAGGACCTACCAACCGGTACAAAGACGAGAGATTATCATGCGACTATACTTTGATGCAAAATGATAATCTGACAAGATGTGTAGCCTTGTGAAAATTAGGGAGCGGGCACAGGTGTGAAAAAGTGTGTATGAAACAGTGTAAGACGACGTATACATACATGCAGATCTGACATCCGAACCCGATTATGGCCTTGTTTAACTCACTCAATCCTAGAGATTTTTTCTACTTTTCGAAATTGGACAAAATGTTTTTAAAAAATGAGCATGTCCATATATAGTTTTATTCAACCATATATATTAACATATTAACATGCAAAAACAAAAACATTAACTTTGATACTAAGCCTATAATTTGTCTCAGAAAAATGTAATAATGGGAATGGGGTCAAAGTAGCCCGGTAAAAGACGGATATAATCGTTTGTTAGGATTGAATGATTAACTGTGTCATATTTTGAGATTTCCATTACAACAATGAACTCATAATGAATTGGGTTATCAGGCCCTGCACGTCGGTGTAAAACAAGCAGAAAAAAAAAAACCTTCACCAAAAATAAATATGAGTTTAAGTTTAAGCAACTACAAGGTATTACCGTCGATGGTATGCGTTTAAGTAACCAACTCGCTAGTTTTTCCGCCTGCTTAAACAAATTAGAAAGTAGTAGTAGTAGTAGTAGTAGTAGTAGTATAGTAGTAGTAGTATAATAGTATTGGTGGTGGTGGTGGTAGCAGTAGTAGCGGTAGTAGTAGCAGTAGTAGTTGCAGTAGTAGTAGCAGCAGTAGTAGTAGTAGTAGTAGTAGTAGTATAGTAGTAGTAGTAGTAGTAGTAGTAGTAGTAGTAGTAGTAGTAGTAGTAGCAGTAGTAGTATTAGTAGCAGTAGTAGTAGTTGTTGTTGTAGTAGTAGTAGTCGTAATAGTAAGAGGATTAGGCGTGGTACCTGTATAGCAGTAGTCACCAACATCACCTTCATAGTCGTGATCACGGTCATCATCATTCTTATCATCATCATCAGCATCCTCATCACCACCACCACCATCAGCAGCAGCAGCAGCAGCAGCAGCAGCATTATCATAATCATTTAGTGGCAGTCCTTTGGAAATATCGGCAAATATGATTTGAAGAAATGATTTCACCAACGAAAGGGAAACATCCAATTTGCCCCAGCACACGCAATGATGACCTTCAAAAAATAACACTTGCACTGGACAGAGACTTATAGAATTAAATCACTAACACACACATTGCTCGCGACAAGCGTCCATGAAATCAGCTGCAGCCATATTAATGCATTCATCCCTTCATATTGATACTATTGAAAATCTTATTCATATTGCTAATTATATTGTCCTCATCCACTGTCTCTCTGATTGTCTCCGAGTGTCTCTTCAATTGTCTCTCCAATTGGTCTCCGATCGTCTCCTATTGTCTGTTCATAATGACCGTTTCATAGTTTTTTTTTTAATAGCTTTTTTTATTCCCTAGATATTTACTTTAAAATTCCACACACGTAATAACATATCGTATAACAGAACATTGCATCTGTTAATTTTTCTCTTCCATTTAAAACTATGCTATGTGGTCTTGTTGCGTGGCACTGCCTTTAGATCGGAAGGTCCTGGGTTCGAACTCCGCTCTGAGCGCCGCATAGTTGAGTCCTTGAAAAAGGCTATTTACTCACATTCTCTCACAGTACTCGGGTGTAAAGTGAGTACCAGGCCGTTAACATATTGTTTCTGTCGGAGAAAATTGTAATATCGCCAAACACGCGTGTCATGTCTCGCCTTATTTGTTACGTGTTGCTGTTGGCTTTTCAAGCGCTTTGAAAAACGTTTGGTGGAGATTGCTCAAGTTTTTTTGTTTTTGTTTTGTGTTTTTGTTTTTTGTTGTTGTTTTTTTTAAGAACTAAACAGAAGTTTGGAAGGGAAATATAAGTTTGACGTGAACACCACTTTGACGGTGACAAATATCCCGCCGAAACAAGGGAGAACAGCTTATACGGAAGTACTGATATCACCTGGATCTGGGTAAATTCAACGAAGGACCAACTCCCAAAGATAATACACAAGGACGCATCGAACAGCAAACTACATCTTTCGAATAGTATATAATATGAACGGTGTTAAAGACGAGTGGGCTATTAAAAAAAAAAAAGAGCTATTCTATCGCAAAGTACTTTCTGCCCAAAGCAAACAGCCCAACGACCCAATCACTGGTGTATGGACTGGGGGTCGCAAAAAATAAATAAATCAAAAACAAAAACAAAATCGACTGCAAACGGGATCGATCTTATTGCGTGTGTCGCGAGTGGTAGCCAAATAACTCAAAAAGATGACTTTGTGTTTTTTGCTTTCGTATTAGTACGGTACTGATCGAAACCGATTACAAGATACGCAACCTTGTCTGCGACCTGATTAGTGTAGCTCCCTTTTGCTGTTCTGAATGATGAAACTTGTCCTACTCTGTTTGTCAGCGAGAAATTTGAATCTCCCTCTGCTATTCTGGGATGTCTTTTCCAGTACAATCCTTCATCAATAACTTGCTCATAAGAGCTTACATTACAAGGAAAACTACAACATGGACGTCAGTATTTTATTATCATTATTTTTTTATTCGTCCTTTTTGTTAGTCAGTCAAGAGTTTACAAGATTAGTTTTCCTTTGACAAATACCTTTTGAAAAATCCGTTCATAAAGGAAAAGCAAAAATTGAATCTTGATTTATTAAGGTTAGCTAAAACTAAAACAGATACATTATCTAGAAATAAACAGCTCTTATCGTTCTGTTTCGTTATCGTTTCTAAAGGCGTAATCTAATTTTGAGCTTTACTCAATGATTTTGTGGATGTTCTGTCATCAAGTATCACCATTTACCTTGTCATTAATGCTTGGAAAAACGTTATTTTCCATTTTTTCCATTATGATTGTGTTGAAAAAT
>NW_027627457.1:0-5155 GCF_034508935.2 Berghia stephanieae
TAAACTGTTTGCTTATTATTTACTCCATCCCCCATGTAGTTTTATTTTTATTATTTTTATTATTAATTTTTATTTTTATTTTTATTATTTTAATTATATTATATATTATTATTACACCACCACCACCACCACCACCCCCACCCACCACCACCATCTCATCATCATCATCTCAAAAATCACATCTTCATCATCTCATCTCAACATCCTCATCATCATCATCACCCCTTCCCCTCCTCCTCCTCTCATCATCATCACATCATCATCTCATCATTCATCATCATACATTCTTTTCTTCTTCTTCTTCTTTTTCTTTCTTTTCTTTTCTTTTCTTCTTCTTTTTTCTTCTTCTTCTTCTTTTTCTTCTTCTTTCTTCATTTCTTCTTCTTCTTCTTTTTTCTCTTTTTCTTCTTTTTTCTTTTTTCTTATTTTTTTTTTTTATTTTTTTTTTTTATTTTTTTAAAATTATTTTATTATTTTATTTTTATTATTATTTATTATTATTTTTTTAAAATTTTTTTTATTATTTTTTATTTTTTTTTTTTTAAAATTATTATTTTAAATTATTATTAAATTTTTTTTTTTCCTTGGCTATATATTGGAATTTGAATGTTGGCCTATGCATGATGCACGTGGGAATCAATTCTATTAGGCACGCGAGAGGGGAGAGAGCGAGAGAGAGAGAGAGGGGAAAGAGGGAGAGAGGGGAGAAGAGGAGGAGAGAGAGAGAGATTGTTGAAAGCAAAAAAAAATCCCCGACAATCACAGAGTTAAAAACAGAGGAGAGAGAAGAGAAAGAGAGAAAAAGAGAGAAAGAGATAGAGGCAACAACAAAAAAACACACACCACACAAAACACACAAAAACACACACAGGAGAAAAGAGGAGAGAGAGAGAAGAGAGAGAAAGAGAGAATTTTTTGTTAAAAAGAAAAAAAAATTCACGAGCATTATTCACTATTGTATACAGAGAAAAACTTTGAAGTCCCCTTCTTTCCCTTGTGAATCAATTTCCCGTTTTTTTTCGTTTCCCCTGACGTACACTTTGTGGCATTTTCCCCCCTCTCTGGAGAACTACACTTATTTTATTATATTTTTTCTGGAAATAAAAGTAATTTCAATCACTGTGCTCTTTTAAACATAACTTTGCCTGAAATTGTTACAAGCGTCGTAAAAAAAATTTTTGAGTTCAATTTTACAACATTTTTTTGCTTTCTATTACGTTTTATTCATGGCAAACGTATGAGTTTGTTATAATTGGAACCCCAAGGTAAAATTTAAGGTTTTTAACATAAAAAAAGCAAAATGCTCCTATTTTGGGGAATCAGTTTTGGTCTTAAAATTTAAAAAAAAGAAAAAAGGGAAAAAAAATCAAACAAAAAAAAAACAACAACCAAAAAAAAAAGCAATTAAAACAAATCCCCCTCCGCCCCCCCCCCTAAAAAAAAAAGAATAAGGCACTAGAAAAAAAAAAAAAAAAAAAAAAATTTTCAAACAAAAAAACAAAACCCCCCCCCCCCCCCCAAAAAAAAAAAAAAACAAAAAAAAAAAAAAAAAACAAAAAAAAAAAAAAAACAACAACCCAAAAAAAAATAAAACAAAAAAAAAAAAACAAAAAAAAAGCCAACACACCTCTTTTTTTCGTTTTTTTTTACCCTCGAACTTTTTTTAAAAAAGGGTTTGTCAATGCCAACACAAACAATTTTAAAGTTCCCAAGCTTAACATTCTTTTTTCGCCCAAAAATATTTTTATTACACAATAAAATCGACTTTTTCCAAAATTTAAACCCCAGTAGGGGGAAACACTGTTTAAAAAAAAAAACAAAAAAAAAAAGAAAGCCCTTTTACAACCAACGACATGTCAAGCTCATTGATCCATTTCAAAATTTACAAAAAACCCCCTTTTACCCCTTGGTCCTCTATTTCCCCCCCCCACAAACCCCCCCCCCACCCCCCTCCCCTCCCCTTCCCCATTCCCTCTTATCCCCCTATCGGGTCCACTGTCACGGGCCCCTTTTCCCCGATAATTGTGTTAAAATCTGAGGGTACCCAAGGCGGGGGCATTAAACAACGTTTATTTTTCATTTTGCAGAATAACATAAAGACATTGTAATGCACACACACCCCTCTGTTGACACCCCCTTTATGTCTGTATGTACTTGAACTTGGCAAAAAAAACATTTTATTTTCCATTGACGTTTGCTTATCACGTCAATGAATTGAAAAAAATAATTTTTAGGCTGACAATTTTGCTTTTGAATTTTTTGAATTGTAAAAAAATGTGCATATGAGTCGTCGGGATTTTTTTTTTAAAAAAACCCTTTTTGCTATTTTTTCCGTCGTCGTCGTCATCGTCGTGTTTCGTAGTTTTTTTTTAAAAAATTAATTGCTTTGGGGTTTATCTTTGGGGTTTCCGGGGTAGGGGGTGGTGGTGGGGGAAAATGAAAGGAAAAAATTAACACATTAAGCTTAAAATAATAAATAAAAAATTTGAAAATTGAACATCTCCAAATTGAAAAAATTTAACAAAGAAAAAATGACCGAACGATCGTTTAATCAATAAAAAAAACGTCCCAATCAATCATTTCCCTTTCCCCCCTCTTCAAAAAATATCGATTTGCTATCGATTAAAGGAAAGGGAAAACCGTTATGTATTCCTACTCTCCCCCCCCCCCCCCCCCCCAAAAAAAAAAAACCCCCCCACATAAAAGCCAACATAATTGACTTAGGGGGGAGATTTTTTACCTTTGGGCGGGGGTTTCTCAAAATTGTTAATGAATGCTTTTAAAAAAAAAAAATTACCCCCGCCGAACGAAAAAAAAAACATGCCAATCTATTGTAACAAATACTTATAGATATTAAAAAAAAATTTTTATGGTTAACCTTTAAATTAAACGTTTTTAGTTGATTTTTATATTTTAATGGGAAATTCACCCAAAGTGGTTCTAAAAAAAAACCCAAAAAATGAAGTGATTTTTTTTCCCTTTTTCTTTCTATAAGTTTAAGTATTCCCCCCCCCCCCCCCCATCTCTCTCCCCTCCTCCCCTCCCTCTCTCTTCTCCCCTCTCTCTCTTCTCTCTCCTCTCTCGATGGCTCCACTCCCAAAAAAATGAGCCAGTTCAACAAATCAATCGTTTTTGAGTGTGGTCGTGAAAGATGGGGTGACGTAGTTTTAAAAAACCTTTGGTCTTTTTTTTTTGAATTGAGTTATGCGTTTGGGGTAAAATATTAAAACAATTTTCCCCACCCGGGATATAAGAAAAACCACGCATAAAAAAGGTCAGTCCATCCTACTGTTAAATTTTTCTGTGGCCGGGACCCCTTTTAAAGCCTTTGAGCCGTTTAGGGATATTGCCCATTTAAAAAATAAATTTTTTAAAAAAATATAAAAAAAAAATTGGGGGAGGTATTTCTTTTTGCTTTGGCACTTGAAAGGGACTTTCGCCAAAAAAGGAACAGTCAAAAGCCTTATTCTCCCCCTTATGAAGATGATTCACTGTATTTCTCGCAAATCATCATTTTTAAAAATCAATGTTTGTTGTTTTTTTTAAAAATACAAAACGTTTTGTATACAAACCCCGGGGGAAGTGGATTTGATTTTATAGAATTATTGAAAATTCCCAAAGGGGGAAAGTTTATTTGTAATCTATTTTGGTCCATTTTCACTCGAAACCCTTTTTTCCCCCCCTTTTCCTTTTTTTCTGACGAGCTCGGACCCCAAAAAAAAAAAAAGCGAATATGGAATCTTAAATAGTTTTCCCCCAAGCGCGGTTCGTATTATCGTTGAAATTTGAAATTTGTGGTGGTTGGAAAAACGCCAAAATTTTTATTTATTTATTAAATAAGTAAGAGATCACGCTATCCACGGTTTTGGTTTAAAACAAAAAAAAAGGGGAATGGGTTTCATTTTG
Source organism: Berghia stephanieae (assembly GCF_034508935.2). NCBI lineage: Eukaryota > Metazoa > Mollusca > Gastropoda > Nudibranchia > Aeolidiidae > Berghia > Berghia stephanieae. Next base: position 3,907 of record NW_027627457.1, read on the forward strand.
GTTTAATCCTCTTTATTAACACCCAAAAATATTTAAAAATAATTTATTTCGCTCAAACACAAAACTTTGTTCTGCTATACAATTTTTTTTTTTTTGCTAAAAAGGCTCTTCAAACACAGTGTATACTTTAAAAAAGCGGGGGGTTGGGTGGGAGCATCCCAAAAACCCTTGAATCAAAACCTATGAGTTCGCATGGGGTACGATCCGATAGGATGTCGTTTTTCTTCCTTTACTACCTACCTGTTCTTGGGTTTGTGATTGTATTTTTAAAGGGGTATTTTTTTTTTCTGAAATCTTTTTGCCTTTTTTTCTTTTTTTTTATAATTTAGCTTATGATACTTTAGGTTATATTTGATTTACATTTGTACTATTTTGTTTGATTGCTTTTTTTTTTTTTGTTTCAAAACGGTCTCCAAATTTTAAAAAAACCAATTGTTTGGGAAGAACCTAAAGCAACAAACAAAAAAAAAAAATAACTTTAACAAGCTAACATTTTTGTTCAATTTTTTTGATGTACAAAAAAAAATTAAAAAAAAAAAAAGGGATTTTAGCTGCATTGTCACAAAATTACGATTTTTTTTTATGAGTGGTAAAAGGGGTTAACTCACCAACCCTAAACCGACTATATCCCCAGTTTAAAAAAACCCTTTGGGGTTTCTTTTTTTTTTTCCCCCATGCATATCAATTACCTTTTTTGAAAAAATTACGGCTTACTAAACAAAGCTAAAAGTTTTTTAGGTTTAAACCGTTAATGGTATTTTAAAAAAACTATCTATGACCCTTTTTTTAAAAATTTTTATTTTTTTTTTTTTATTTTTTAAAAGTACAAAACTCCTAGGATTAGTGGTTTAACCGAAAAGGATTTTTTTCACTTTTTCCCAACTTGATGATATCAACGAGGTTATGTGGCGGTCACAAGGGAGGTGGCAAAACCCAACCCTGGTCTGTCGAGCTCGCCCATCCGTGTCTTTTTTTTTATTTAATTTGGAATTCTTGGAAGATAAAGTATTTTTGTTGTAAGATAGCTGTGGTTTGGGGGCGTCCGCCCTTTTGGGGAAAAAGGGTGATAATTATAATATATGACGACTGTTTTCCCTTTTCCAAAACCGTTAAAAATTAAATTTTTTACTTTTTGTGATTTTTTTTTTTCCATCCAAGAATAATTGAAAAAATAAATTTTTTTTTTAAGATAAAAATGCAAAAATTTCCCTTTTTTTTTTGTGTGTTTTGGAAGTTTAAAAAAGTTATA
>NW_027627458.1:0-5153 GCF_034508935.2 Berghia stephanieae
CAATTTGATTTTTGATTCGCCCTTTAATTTTTGGGAAACTGTGATTAAAACCGTTTTAACGATTGTTCGTATTTTAGCTTGATATTTTGTATTTGGTATCCAGTTTATCTTGTCATAATACCAGATTAAGGACAAAGGTCAAAAACAAGGTCAATGGGGAAAACAAAACAATATCTCTCTAGCTCTAAACAATAGTACCTCTCTAGCCTGTAATTTCATATACAATCACAACAAGTAACTCTCTTTAATAATTTGCAGGTAATTAGAAAATTTTGAAAAGCAGATTAAGAAAACAAAAAAATTTGTACATGCAACAACACATAACCAAAAAAAAAAAAAATTAAAAAAAAAAACCAATCTGCATATGGTAAAGAGACCATAAGTAAACTCGGCTCAAGATTGGATTGCACTGAAATTGTCATCAATCAACATTTAAAAAAATAAAAATTTTAATAAAATAGCCAACACAAAAATTTTGTCTTTTAAGAAAATAAATTTGGACCACGAGGTAAAGAATTACAAAACAAAAACCATGACAATCTTCAAAAGGACCCACACACCACACACACAAACTAAAGAATTAATAAAGAAAAACAAAAAAAAAACAAGACTAAATAAATCTTTATTTTTTAATCTATAAAAATAGACCTGTAAATGAGCTCTATGAAAATTGACTGAAACTATACGTAGAGGAAAAATCCAAAGAATCGAAATGAATAGTAAACAGCAAGCTCGCTTGAGCAAAACAATAGCAGAAAACTATTTGCGCTGGAATTAGGCTACTTACCATTGCCCATTATAATTAGTACCCAATCAGGAAGAAATGGTTTACAACGTGCGGCAATCGAGATGTGCTTGTACAATAATATAACTTTTGATTTGAAGGTGTCTTCATAACGCACTTCCGTGTTCACATTTTACTTTTTCATACTTTTACTTTCCACCAGATAATGTGGTCAATTTGGCTTCAACAAAACAGTGAAATTAATCGCTCAGCAGCTCAGTTAAAATTGGCTACCATTGGGATCATGACAGTGTTTGGAAGTGAAAAAATAATTTTACGAAGGCTGTTGAAAATGCACTGGGAAGTGTTCAGACACGCAATTCTAAAAAGCATCGCTTAGCCTTGGCAATATATCCATCATGAATATAAATGGCCGGTGAGCTATGCGTAGCGCTGTGGAACATTCTAATTACTTTACAGTCATTCGACTATGATTCATGAATTCTTTCTTTCTTTCCTTTTTAAAAAATTTGAATTGACGAATTGACTGATTTCAGTTAATTGACTGAGAATTTACAGGTCTAATAAAAAATGAAATAATCCTAGATTATAAATACTTAAAAAAAGGGAAATAAGGTTTGATAAGACATCATATATCCAAGATTGGATGTGACTCATGTCACTAAGATCCACTCACTCCGCACTCTTGTCCTGGAAGTATGCAAGAAGACATCGGAGCACAGCTTGATGGCATACCACCATTACATTTTCCTGGCGTTCCAATTCCTTTTGTTGAAGAAGAAAAAAAAAGATGTAACTTGATCCTTAAAACTTCAGTTTAGCACTCTTTCCAACCCATTTCTGATGATCTAAAATGTTCCAGTTGTATTGTAACTGCCTGCTTGCAACCGAGCCATTAACTGAGATCATAAGAAAAAGCCCAAAACCTCCAATTCGATTCAAACCCAAAACATCACGATCCTAAGCTGACCTTCTTCAAGTACCAAGTCTGTGCCAGACATTGGTGATTATGGTATGCCATTCATCTCTCTGATCAGATAACCTCAGAAAACTAATACTACTCTTCTCTTTCTTGTCACCCAGCTGTTCAAACTATTCAAATATGTTTTTCTGGTCTACCTTACACTGTTTACCTTCTATCTTTCCTGTGAGAGCAAGATGTTCAATACATTTATGTCGATTAGGTGCCCTAAAAATTGCATTTGTCTTTTTCTTATTGTACGAATTAATAAACCTTTTAGTTTCAGCTTGCTCTAATACTTCATTAGTTTTCTTCTCTGTCCATTAGATTCTTAACATCCTTCTAAGAAACCATATTTCTGCTACCTCCAGTTTCTTTCTAATGTCTTCTGTAATTGTCCAGCTATGCAGCCATATAATAATACTGACCAACATAGGCCATAAAATCCTGCATTATTTGCTTTATAGTGCCGAAGATGTACTTTAAAAAAATTTGTTTTTTTTTTTTTTTTTTACCTCATTTAAGATGTGACAAAAAAGGCATTAATATCTTACCAGAATCACTGGCTCCAATCTGGCAACTAAGTCTTGATAAGACTGGAAAGGAAAAAAAAAAAAAGAAGAGAAAATTTGAATATTATTATAAACTTATGAAGAACAATGTGTGTAAAATCAAAAGTTTAAAAACATATATAAAAACAGTGAAATTAAATTATAATGTATGCATACACAAGTCCAGTTCATATGTATGTTTAAGAAGGAGACAAAAGGTGATTTATGTAAATGTTCAAGTAATCATGAAGAAGGATAGTTAGTTTTATTCAATTTCCCTGTTTTGGATAACGACAAATGATCCAAAAACTGAAAGAGATCCAAATAAAAACTGATGGAAAAGTGCAAACAAAGTGGAAAGAAACACAGGAGAGAGAGAGAGAGAGGAGAGAGAGAGAAGAGAGAGAGAGAGAGAGAGAGAGAGAGAGAGAGAGAGAGAGAGAGGATTTTGTTTTTGTTTGTTTGTTTGTTGCTTTAGGTCTCTTCCAACACAATTGAGGTTATATGAGAGACCGCTGAAACAAAAAAACAAGCAATCTAACACTAAACAAAAATAGTACAAATGTAAATCAAAATCATAACCTAAAGATATAAGCTAAATTATAAATAACCAAGAACAAACAGGCAAAGATTTACAGAAAAAAAAATCCCCTGTCAAAAATACAATCACAAACCAAAGAAGCAGGATAGGCTAGTAAAGAGAAGAAGAAACGACATCACTATCGATCGTACACCCATGCGAACATCATAGTATACGATTCAAGGGTGATGCTCCCATCCAACCACCCGCAGAGAGAGAGAGAGAGAGAGAGAGAGAGAGAGAGAGAGAGAGAGAGAGAGAGAGAGAGAGGGGGGAGAAGTAGAGAGAGAGAGAGAGAGAGAGAGAGAGAGAGAGAGAGAGAGGGAGAGAGAGAGGGAGAGAGAGAGGAGAGAGAGAGGAGAGAGAGAGGGAGAGAGAGAGGGAGAGAGAGAGGGAGAGAGAGAGAGAGGGAGAGAGAGAGGGAGAGAGAGAGAGAGGGAAGGAGAGGGAGAGAGAGAGGAGAGAGAGAGGGAGAGAGAGAGAGAGAGAGGGAGAGAGAGTGAGAGAGAGAGAGAGAGAGAGAGAGAGAGAGAGAGAGAGAGAGAAGAGATGATCTAACCAATATTGATAGAGGTTGCCCGTAACCTGGAACTTTTTTGCTCCAGACCTGATTTTTTTCCCAGTGACAAAGGTTTTTTTTCTCCAGTTTTTGGCATCGCTATGTTTGTGTGACTCAAGAAACAGAATCGCTAAAGCTCATCTAGTCTCCGATGCAGATAATTAAATACCATTTATGCTAACCAACCTCTCCACTCGGTATCTGTAGTGGTATTTGTCCTGTCTCTGTCTGCAAAGTCCTGGGGAATTTGTCTTGATCTCCTCGTACGTCATCCCTTCACAGATGCCCTGAAATAAGGACACAATTCAAAATAGTTCCTATTTTATCGAATGTGTAAACAACTAAATGCTATCATTGAGTCCATATCAATAAAAAATAAAAATTAAATCTATCAAAAAACATAATAAATGGTTTTGTTTTTGTTTTTTTAATCTGACAACTTATAAAATCTAAAAAACCAAATGAAAAACAGATTGTTTTCATCTTTCTACGTCTTCTTGTCTCCTATTAAAGATCCCATCTTTTTTTGTATTTTTTTCAATCTTTTCGTCTTTGTAAAGTTTCTAATGTCGGTTTCATCAGCGTTACAAAACATTGTCATACTAAGGCCATTCTGATCATAATGCAAATGCTGAAGTTTGAAGAAATAAATAACAATAATAAAATGGAATACAGTTTTTTAATTATTTACGAAGACAGATGATGTAGATATTTTGAGTTTCCCCTTTGTCAAAAAAACAATGAATGAACACTAATACGAATGAGAGAATAGAGGATGACGTCGTTACGGCAAATCACTTCCGTTTCATGCTTGTTTAAACCAACCACAGCATCTATTTCATTCAGGCTTTCCACTGTTCCTTTGGGGCATCAATATGTTCAGCTGTCTGAATCGTCCTCACCAATTCACTTGTCCACACCTTCAAGTTTTGAATGTTTTCGTTCTTAACGAACTTCGCCAGCTCGGTGGCATACTGAAATAGTTAATAAATATAATTCATTGAACAAATAGCAATTTTAAAATTTAATCAGTGAATGAATCATAACTTGAATAAATATTTTGATATGTAACTTAACTTTACGTAATTTTTTTTCATAATAAGACAAAGTTTAAGCTTCTGCATTTCTAAACCTGAAGGCCAGGTGGAAAAAAATTTACACTTCAATCTGTACAAATTGCTATTCAATTTCCTGTTGTCCACCTACTTCAGTGACAATGCCTGTCATTGCTAGACGATTATATCAGTGATGACAGTGAAAAAGGAGAAAAATTCTTGAACAACTACCTTTAACTTTAAGTCCCTTTTTTACAGCACTAACCCCCACCTGATGATAAACGTATCATTGATACTCTAGCTAACTTCTGAGAGTGGGAAACTGCACCAGTTTGTTTCACCATATCTCAAGTCTCTCACTTCCAGTACAGTTGTTTGGGAAATGTTAATTTTTAAAAGGAGGAGATTCCTCCTCTGTCTCCAAAATTGTGGATTTCTGCGTATCCGAGTAAAACCATAGAATCAGCACTGCACATTAAGTTGACTACTCATTCTTGCAAAATGCCGATCAGAATGACAAATGTGATAAACTTTTGTTTTTAAATAAGGTTACATCTGTCTCAAATGCATAAAATATTGTTTTCGAAGACTGCAAAGGAGAATTTTTGACAAGCAGTTCTCGACATCAATGGGAAGCAATTCTAAACCTTATCAAAAATGTCTTTTTAAATAATTATTTAAAAGGGGTTTTCATACGGTTAT
>NW_027627459.1:0-5154 GCF_034508935.2 Berghia stephanieae
TTTTTTTTAAAAAGGGGTAAAAATTAAAAAAAAAAAAAAAAGGGGAGTAAGGCTTTTCCACCAGTGACAGGCAAAATTGAATAAATATTTTCCCCCCCCTAACCAAATTTTGGTAGCGTATAATTTAAAAAAAATTAAAAAAAAATTGGGGTTTTTTTTTAAAAAAAAATTTAAAATTTGGTTTAAAATTGTATTTTAAAAGGAAATTTGTGGGGGGTGTTTAAAAAGAAAATTTTTATTAAAGGGTAAAAAAAAAAAAATTTTATTTGAGTAAAAAATTTCCCCCCTTTCTCTATGTAAATAATTTTTTGGTTTTTTTTTGAAAAAATTTTTTAGTTTTTTATTAGTTAATATTTTGGGGGGAAATAAATATTTTTTTTTTAATATTATCGAAATAATTGTCAAAGTATTTTTTTGAAAAATTTGTTCTAAAATTTAAATTTTAAAATTAAGGGAAATAAAAAAAAATTTTAAAACCGGGTTTAAAAAAAAAAAATTTAAAAAATATAAAAATTTAAAAAATTTTTTTAAAAAAAAAAACAAAAAATAAAAAAAATTTTATAAAAAAATTATTTTTAAAAAAAATAAAAAATTAATAATTAATTAAAAAAAATTTTTTGTTTTTTGGATTTAATGGGGGGGGGGGGTAATTAAAAAGTGTTTTTTTTTGGGTGAAATATGGTTTAATAATAAAAAAATTAAAATTATAAAAAATAATTTTTTAAAAATAATTTAATTAAAAAATTTAAAAATAAAAAAAAAAAAATTTAAAAAAAAAATAGGTTTTTAAGGTTTTAAGGGGAAAAAGAAAAAAGGGAACCTACTTTTTTTATAAAAAGCTTTTTAAAATTTCTTATTTAAATTTTTAAAATTTTTAAAATCCTAAAAAGGGGGAAATTTCACCAACTGAGTGTGACGGGGGCCGGACACAAAAAATGAACGACGATACAAGGGGAATGATTTTTTAGAAGACAACAAAATTTCTGAAACATTTAAGATCAACAAAAAAACAACGCGCGCAGAAAAATCCACTTCGAGTCCTCGGTTTACTTTCAACTCGCGAGCCCGATGGGAAATTCGGTTTTTTTGTTGTTTTTTTTTTTTTTTGGTGTTTTTTTTTTTTTTTTTTTTTTTTTGGTTTTGCTTTAGTTTTTACTCCAAAAATGTGAACTTTCCCGACGATCTGAATTTTCCATACAGAATTTTTTTTTAAAAAGCCAGTGTCAATAGCAATCGGACACTTTTGTCTCAGTCATTTCCGTAACCGACAGTATTTTTCCCTTTTGGGAATCCAGGCTCTCTCAATCTCACACTGATATCTTGTCGACGTATCCTAGTAACTTGTCTGAGAGTAAACGGTAAAGTCCAAACCTGTTTCAAGTGACTAAAACATGGCAAAACCGAGTCAGAAGATGACATAATTTTAATCTCGGACTTGCTTGGAATTTGGTGTTATTGTCCAAGAGAGATAATTATCATAATAATATTATCTCATCCCCAACGTAATTTAGAGTTGTCCTCAAATAATATGGTCACGTGCCTAACCCCCGTTGAGTGGATTTTAGTCAGAAACCTGTTTAGATTTCTGTGCGAGAGGATATTATGGGATGGAAACGGAGATGACCAGTCGTCTGTTGTAATATTATTGAGAGTTACCTTGATGTGTTTTAAGTGTTTGTTGTTAGAATGTAAATTCATTTTCTTATTTTTGACCTTTTTGGTAAGGAATCACTTATCATGTAACTCTCTAATTTGGGGAACCCACAAAATTAAGCATTATTATTACACCCTTTTTTTTTTTCCTGTTCCTGCAATATAAAAAGCAGATGTCTCAATGAATAAAGTTCACTCTGTCATCTAATGGAATTGTTTATTCTGTTCTTTATAATTACCTTGGCCTTCATCTAAAATCAATGATATGGCTCCACCATGCAACAGGTTATGGGCCCAGCATCGCATCGCCTTCAATGGGACGATCGCCAATATGAACTCTGGGAAGTTTAAGGGTTTTTTGGTTTCAAACAAAATAAGAGGACTTGATGATGTCTCAAAAGGGCCTTTATGATTTGAATCAAGATGTATCAACAGAACAAGACAAAAACGAGGAAGTAATTTGCCGAACTGGTCCAGGGAATTGGACGACAGATCCCTTTCTCTTATCATAAGGACGCAAGGAACAACGGTCGCAGAGCACTACGAATCCTGAGACAACACTATCTTTCCGAAAGGTAAAACCCCGTATCATAACACTCTACACAGAGTTGACATCCCTCTTAAAGAATGACCAAGAAACAGTTACGACTATATCATTCGAGCTAATCGTCAGCACGGCTCTACGTAATGCTGGTGAGACAATCAGTGACAGTTTGCTAATTGCTATGGTGATAAAAGGGACTTGGGGTAAATTATAAAAGTTTTACTGCCGTAACACACAAAAATCAGAAGAAACTGACCTTCAGCGAATTCAAACGTTATACGTAATTACGAAGACACTGAGAACTCCAAGATTCTTCTTCAACCGCTTTCAAATTGATAAAGGGTTAGTTCGTACAACAAAGACCCTTCAACAATCAACCAAACTCGGGGATACAAAAAGTTTTCGTTGGTGTAATATGTAAGTCAATACTCATGATACCAGCTACGGAGAAAACTCAAAGCTTGTAAACAAAACGACGACAGAAAATTTCGTTGGTGCGAAATTTGTAAAGCTAAATCACACGATAAACCCGCTACTGTAGAAATCTGAAAAAAACTACGAGAGATGAAAGTAGACGATGAACCACAACTCGAAGTGAGAGCCATTTTGCTTTCGGTGTTAAACCCGAATTTCCAAAATAACCAACTCGCAGAGGACGACTTCTTGTGGACAGTGGAGCTACTGTTCACCTACTCCACGAAAAGTCAAAATTTAATTTTTTTCCACAATAAATTTTGACTCGGGACAGCATGTTATCGAATTTTCAGACGGGAACCCGGACTTTTGAACCTTGCCCCAAAGGGCAAGGCAACGCAGAGATAACGTTGACGGATGACAATGGCTTTTAAACATTCTGTTCTCCTGAAAATGCACTGTAAAGTGCCCTCCTTCTCTCAAAACATTTTCTCCCGTAAAGGCCGCAACGCAGAACGGGGCCACAGTTATTTTCAAGAAGGATTGTGGAAAATTGTGTTCGAGAGATACAGTATTCAACATTTAAAAAGAGGGGCTCTATTTCCTTAACCCATCGTTCCAGACAAAAAACGTCCAAGCATTCACTCATGGAGTGGCATTGCATTTTGGGTCATTGTAACACAGCAGACATTTTTATGTTACAAAAAATGTGTAATGGTATAAATCATCACTGATGAGACAAAATCTGACTGTGAAGTGTGTTCCCTTGCTAAAATAAACTGATTCTGTGAGTAGAAAACCTGACAACAGTGCCAAAACCCCTTGATGTAGTTCATGTTGATCTAGCGGTCCTATTGACCCAATTAGGGTTTTTATGGAAGAAAAATGCAATGATTGTGTTTATTCTTTTTCAGGGTTTGATCTCTGTGAAATTTTTGAAGCAAAAAAGGACACCCCTACTGCATTCAAGAATACCTGTCTGACATAGCCCTTATGGAAGATAAAAGCAATCAGAAGTGATAATGGTGGGAATTCACATCTCAAGAATTTACTTCCATTTTGAGAAATCACAGTATCAGACTAAAAAAGCGCACCATACAGCCCCCATCAAAATTGGAAGGCAGAGCGTCCAGGCGCACACTTTTTGACAGGGCCAGATGCCAATTATTGCAATGTGGGTTACCAAAATCACTGTGGACATATGCTGTCCCTAAGGGCTGCAATATTCGCAACGGGTTTGCAACAAACAAAGAATTGAATGCACTCCTTTTGAAAAGATCACAAATAAAAGACCCAACATTGCCAATATGAAAACTTTTGGGAACCCCATTTTTTGCTTTATTCTCACAAACCAACAAAATTACAAAAAGAAAGTGAAATGAAAAGGGAATATTTGTGGGTATGGTAGAAAAAGGGCCACCTATCTGATCTATTTTCCAGACACCCAAACCGTTAAAAGGGTCAGATGTCAAATTCCCTAAAAAACCTGTTACTGTTACAGATTTGTCTCAACCAAAGTCCAGTCTCGGGAGAATTCGGTCACTACCCTGAAGTTCCATCTTATGAATGATGAGATTTTGATGCTATTTTTACTCAAAAACAAACCCCAAAGTCCACTCAGGACCGGAGTTTGCCTGAAACTAAACAAGTGGTTGAAGATTTAGGTGATAAGGAAGCAAATGAAAACCCTTCACCAATGCATGCCAGTTCCAAGAGAACTCGCCCCTCGTCCTAAAACATTTGGACGAATATAGTTTTATGATGAAGTTGATGCATATCTTAACAATACCATTCATTATTGCTATAAACATTAACATGCTTGATGTCCCTAACACTTACAAGGAAGCAATGACTTGCAATGCAAGTGATGCATGGCAAAAAGCTATGGAAAGAGGAAAGAATCCCTGAGCGAAAATCAAACCTTTGAAAATTTCAAGTTTACCTTCTGGGCCGAAAAGCTATTGGTGTAAAATGGGTATACACCATTAAGAATGGTCCCAAATGGAGAAGAAACTTATAAACAAGATTTGTAGCTAAAGGATATTCCCAAATCCCCTGATGTTGATTATCAGGAAACGTTTTCGCCCACGGCCCGCATCACCTCAATCAGAGCTCCATTCAATTGCCACTGAAAATGATATGTACTTGAACCAAATGGATGTAAAAAGCACATAATTAAATGCACCAATTGATGTTGACTTATACATTGAAACAACCAAAGGATATCAATTAAACTCAAAAAAATGGGGAAAAACTATTTGTAGACTCTAAAAGTCATTGTATGGGCTCAACAAGTTGGAGGAATTTGGGAAACTCAAAATCCACTCTCATTTAGCTGAGCAAAATTTTTTCAATCACAGTTGATCCCTGCTTTATAAGAGACATTCTAATGATGAACTAGCATTATCCTTGTGTGGGTAGAGACTTTTAATCATAGCTCAAATTCTCTATCTCAATAAATGCAATCAAAGCACAGCTTTGTCCCAAACTTCCAAATGAAAGACCTAGGTCAACTTTCCTTTTTCTTGGGTATAAATTTCTTT
>NW_027627461.1:0-5157 GCF_034508935.2 Berghia stephanieae
CTATCTATCTATCTATCTATCTATCTATTAGCTAGCTAGCTAGCTAGCTAGCTATTCTATCTACTGATTATCCCCGATTCATAGTCATCTACCTTCCTAGCTCTCTCTCATTGTGTCCAATCATCCACTTTTTCATCCATTAATATACATATAGACCCAGCTATCACTCGGCTGTTTACTCGCCCTCTCTCACCTCCCCTCCACCCTTTCTCTCTCTCTCTCTCTCTCTCTCTCTCTCTCTCTCTCTCTCTCTCTCTCCTCTCTCTCTCTCTCTCTTTCTTTCTTTCTTTCTTTCTGTCTTTGTCCCCCCCTCCCTCTTTTCTCCCTCCCCCCTCTCTCTCTCTCTCTCTGATTCCCCCTCTCTACCGGTCCGCCTCAAAACCAACCCCCCCCCCCCCCCCCCCCGCCCCTTTTTTAAAAATTTTTTTATATTTTTTTTTTAATTTTTATTTTAATTTTTTTTTTCTTTTATTAATTTCTCTCTCTCTCTCTCTCTCTCTCTTCTCCTCTCTCTCTCTCTCTTCTCTCTCTCTCTCTCTCTCTCTCTCTCTCTCTCTCCTTTCTCCCCTCTTTTCTGACCATCTACCTATCTATCTGCCTATCCATCTATCTATTTATTGGTGTATTCCACTTTACTATCGCATCGTTCCTTCGCGAAGATTCGACCTTCGCTCATCCAAACAAACCCCCCCCCCCCCCACCTCCGCCGTGACCCTTTCACCTCGCCCCCTCCACCCCCCCCCCCCTACTGTTCGACTACAGCGTTCTACTACTACTACTACTACTATACTACTACTACTACTACTACTACTATACTACTACTACTACTACTACTACTACTACTAACTAACCAATATGTCTTTTATCTTCCATTATAGTCTGGAAAGTTCTGTTCCCTGACGCTGACCTTTGCTTATCAATTAGATCACCCCCCTGGGGCACCCTATCCTCTACCCACGCCACGCTAACATTTCATTCATACTGCAACCACCATTGAGTACAGACGATACAAGTTATTTTTCATTATATTTTATTTGTTTTCCACGTTTATTTGTGTATTGTTGTGCTGACGAAGGGTTTGTACCCGAAACGTCCATTGTCTGTTTTGTTCCCATACGAAGCCTTTCCATTTTCACTCTTTCGTTAGTATTTTACGATACAAGATTAGTACGGCCTCTTGTTTACATTCGTCTTAATCTCCATTTAAGAAGAGTGTGACCAGGATGACCAGAATATTTTTTTTTTTAATGCCAAATAGCCTGATAAAATGCCAAACTTTTCTAAGCATCACCTTTTTCTATTAAAATAGCATGACATGGGAATAAATCTCAATTTTCTTCACCGCTGCCACGAGAAGTGTCTTCTTAAAAAAGTCACATTGTCTTACCAATTTAAGAGGAAATATTTGTATATTTTGAGAAATTAAGAGTTAATTTGTCTCTAAATCGGGTGAAAGTGGTTTTAAAAAAAAAAAACCCTCAAAAATGCCTCAATGCCAACCGGCTTTAATTTAGAAAAACACACAAGTTTTTGGAATTTGTAAATAGAGGTAAATCTGACTCATGAATGAACAACACAAAACAAACGACGTTTCGGTCCTTGGCCTTTATCAAGTAAATATATATATATATATATATATATATATATATGTATGTATGTATTCTGCGTTTACTTGATAAAGGCCAAAGGCCGAAACGTCGTTTGTTTTGTGTTGTTTATTCATGAGTCAAATTTACTCCCTTTATACTTTATCTCCATTTGGAATTTGGTATTACGAACGTCAACTTGGCAATCGTGATGTGGAGCAAAGGATAACAAACACACGTTTTCCTCGCTTCTATTCTACAACTAGAACTATCTTGACTGAGAAATATTTGCCTTTCTTTTTATAATTTCCGACTTTTTTCATGAATTAGGGAAACTATATTTGTCTCAAAATGCCGAAAGTACGAACTGAAAAGAAGTCTAAGCCGAGGGTAAATCCTATACAGAGACAAGGTGAGAAATACAGATGACTTGTGTTGACTGTTGATGTCGACTATTGACTTCTGCTTCTTCTGGCTTGTTCTTTCCAATCCAGGCACTGAGTCTGCGAAGACTGGTTGTTCTCCTTGTCCACAGAGTCTAAGTATAAACAAATAAAATATCTTTAGTGGCTAGTTAACTGGTGTTAGCACACGACTCCTGAAGTAAGTAATCTCACTTTCCACTTTCTTTTACTTTTCGTTCGGCGGAATATATGAAAATGAATGATGATGATGTGACATCATTCTTGGCCTTAGTTTATGATTATGATGTGGTTGGTAAAAAAAAATTATAATTGGACTGAGTTCAATGAAACATATATCATTATAAAGCGCTTTTCAACATGATTCTTAATGTCTTCCAAAATTATGAAAATCCGATTAGGATAGAATGGCAATTTCAGTTAGGGAAGAGAAGTTTTAAGTTATCTATCTAAAACTATTAGGCACTTTAAAATGATGTGCTAATTCTGTATCACAGTTCTCCCATTCGCCTGTGTGACCGCGAGTATCGTTTGTGAGCTGCAGGTTAAAACCATGACTTGGTTAAATTGAGAGATCTCTGGTGTTTATTTACAGAATTTGATTTTGATAAATGTAACACCAAAAATAAAAGGGCATTGTCATTGACTGCTCTATTTCTATCATTAGTACAATTACCGTTTCCCTCTTAAATTCATTTAGAAGATATTGTAATGGAAAGAACTTAATTTTTAGTAGGCAAGAAAATCATTCATGAAAAATTCCCTTGAAACATAAAAAATCATAAAATTCAACCATTTTCCTTTCCAATGGTAAAATTTTGAACTAATCAAAACTGCTTCCTGGATACCCTTTGAGGTTCCATAAAATCACACTCATTTCAAAATCTACCTAAGTAACGCCATTTCAGCTTGGACTGCCTTGGTCAGCGTCGTTCATTGGCTCCTAGCTAGTGTTTCAGGGGAATCCCTTTCGTTTTTTTTCAGTCAGCTGGAGCCCAGTTTCAGGCTGATTCCTATACAGTGGCACCGGATAAGACGATGTCCAGGGGAACCGAGAAAAAAGTCGACTTATCAGAAAATCAACTTAACCGGAGTGTAACCAAATGAACAAAATGCATGTGAACAAAGCAAACCAATCTAGAATAAGTATATCCCTTCATATCGCGCAGTTTCTGTAGTGGTCATCAGATGCTCCTACCCCAATAGCCCCAAAGAGGAATCAGAATACATAAAAATCGGAATTCGAGTAAAAAAGCGGAATCAACTTACTGTTATGGGTGGGGATCCTGACCTCCCATAGCGGGCAGGGAGGTACATACTGTGTCTTCTATCCCCTTATATCGCTTTCTGTCTTTGTCTCGGAATGAGATTACTTGGTTTTGTCCTGGCACTGGCCGGAATCCTAGCTGGGAGGGAAACAGTCAAATGCAGTTATTGTTTTGGGAGATGATATTTTTTCCTTGTAAATCATCTCTGTTATGTATTATTATTTTTATTTTGAATGTATAATGTAAGCATTTGAGTGTGTTCCTCTTTGTTGGATTTTGTGCTTGTGTCTGGATGAGACTTGTAGGTGGTTATGCTCTTGGAATCTACATCTGATCCCTATTTGTTCTCAATTCCCCTTTGTCTTACTTTTTCTTGGGTGCTTTAATTGTAATTCTAGAACTTTTTACTATCCCATTTTCTTCCTTTTTACTGGCGCTGATATAACCTAAATGTGTTGCAAGTGCCGTAAACCCTTAAAAACAAAAACAAACAAACAAACTTACTGTTATTCACTATGACATGCTTTGCAACAGAAATGTAAAAGACAATCCAAAAGTACTCAGATTATAAATATAAAAATGTGTAAAAATGTACAGATTGTGTAAAGACTAAAAATGGGGTCAATTATAATAGCGAACACACAGGTCCTGACCGTCTTAGAGCAAAACATTGAATGGATAGAATTAACCTTGTCAGACCATCCCCCCCCCCCCCCCCCTAATCAAACAAACGCGCATGCCAGTACACATATACACAGGCTAAAATTAAATAGGAAAGAAGCTGACCGTACTCAATAGTACTCAATAATATTATTACCGATGGAAGCCAACATTATATTACCAAGGTAATTGACCTCACAAATTGGAGTCACCATAATAATAATAATTACTTCGGTCAACCCCCCTCCCAAACATATAATATTATCCAACATCAGCAGCACACACTTTGAATGGACTAATCAGACACACAAAATGTGTGTTGATTGACCATAGGAGGTGCTGACGAAACAAGCCATAGCTCACTTTTTTTTCACTAGAGATTTTTATGTTTTAATTTTCCTCGATTGGAAAGGTGAAAAGCGAAATTTTTGCCTTGAATGTGGAATGTATACCAATAAGTGAAATTATTCGCGAAAGCGGAAGGGTAGGAGCCTCTAGGTCAAGGTCATGCTTCTTGTAAATCGTCAAGACAGAAATAGCTGGTATGCAATTTCCTATGCGATGATTTTCTGTCACATGCCAGACTTTCAAAATGCATCGAATCTTCCTTTTCCGCGATAGGTTTGCCATTGTAGTTGTAGACTAACTTGAATTCTTGATAAAATTGATACTAATTAGAGGATGGCCTGGGATTAGGACCCAAAAAAATCTTGAACTGAAACCATGTAAAATTTGAGATGGAGAAATTAAAAAGTTATTCAATACTGCTTATGTACATTGAACACGGACGTCAGGCAAAGCACCTACATCACATCGATGTGCGTCAACGTTCATGGATATTCTTAACCACTGAAAATTCTTACTGGTAGCTTTTTTAACCAATGGAAATACTTGTTTATTTGTGATTTTATTGTAGTCATGCGTGATAAGAACATCGACTTATGTGGAGTTTTTTTTTTTTTTTTTAACTAATGTTATTTAGGAAGAAGGGGGAGGGACCAAGAAAAAAATCGACTTGGGTAAAATCGACTTAGGCAACGTCGACGTATCCAGAGTGCACTGTATTAGTATTTTTTGGGGAGTTTTTAAGGTATAAAAAATTGATTAACTCTGCTTCTATAATTTAACCTAGAGACAAATTTCAAATGGTTTTATCAATGGATGATATTTCTGCATCATAGTAAACAGATTTTATGCTGTCGTTTAAAAACTGAATTTCAT
>NW_027627462.1:0-5154 GCF_034508935.2 Berghia stephanieae
TCCCCCCCATCTCACATTCTCATTTATCTCTTACTTTTGTCATGATGGTTTGGACTTGGACACATCATCATCATCATCCATCGTGGTTTGTACTCTTGAGCACGTTGCCAGTCAGTTGTCCCCGCGTATCGCGATCCACGAGGGCCCACATGAAATCTGCGTTGCTTTTTAATCACTTTTGGCCATTCTTAGGTTATCTAATATATCATATTCTTTGTTTTTCTCAAATCTCTCTACCTTCGATCATCCCAAATGTACCAACTTTTCTATTCTGTCTTACTCCTATGCCCAAGAAACTGAACTGTAACTCCCTCTTTCTGATGGTGTCTATCAATATTCTACAATTTCTCCCTTCGCCAACACTTCCCATTCGTATACTGGTCTGTCCAGATAACCTCAACGTTTTTTTCTATACATCCACATCTCAAATGTCTCTAATAACCCCCCAGCACATTCTTTGCAAGGCCCACTTTCACAACCGTACCAAAAGGGGTAGTTATAACATAATATGTTTCCACTCTTTCAGTCGGTTCTTCAACTTTAGGTGATGTTTGACAATGAACACATTTTTTTTTTTTTTGCTATTGCTTTTCTTTTGTTTGTATCCTCAATGTCACATGCATCATGGGTAATGATAGTGTCTAAATATTTAAATTTCTTTACTTGTTGATTGACTCTCTTTATTTGACAGTGGGAGGTCGTGTTTCATTCTTTGAGACAACCATGCATTCGGTTTTTTAAACATTTTGAAAAGCGTTTGTGTTGTACTGAATCAAAAGGCTTTGGAAAAGGTAATCAATGAAGCATAGATAAAGTGACTCTTGTTTTTGTTTTGTTTTTATTTTTTGAATGACCGTTGCACTATAGTTTTCAATGTAAAAATTGCAATTACTGTACCTTTTCTTTTAACAAAAGCAAACTGCTCGTCACTTATCTCTGGAGACATCGTGTGCCTCATTCTACATACTGCAGATTCGGGCATACGAGCAAAGCCCCACACGAAATCCAATTACACACACACACACACACACACACACCACAACACACACACACACAAACACGATATATAATATAATATTATATAATATATATTTATATATATATATATAATCGTGTTGGATACAAATTTTAGTGCTCGACATGTAGCAATAGAGCGAATTATTATTTTAATATTTACCCCAATGTTGGAGTCAGTCTACATCGATGTTTCAGGCCTTTTCAGTCATCGTCAGGACTCCGTGTTGAATCCGTTGTTCTCCGGACAACGTATGCCGACTGACGACGTGGATGAAGACCACAGAAACATGTGTTTCGGCCATATATAAATGTGAGTAACTCCATTTATGTGTGTGTATATATAAAAATTTTAAAATTATATATATATATATATATATATATATATATATATATATATATATAATTTTATATTTATATACAATTTTGAGGACCTGGATTTCGAGGGGGGTTTGTGGGGAACAATTGAGTCTTGAATATAGGCAGGGCTTCGTGAATTGATGGCATCAAAATTGAAAAGAAGCAATTGTGTATTCAATACGAGCTTTAACTGATAGCCAAATGTAATGCCCTCAACATCGTTTTGGCACCCCCGTCGAGTCACTGCGACCAAAACAGTGGACAAGCATTGCTGCTCTATTTAGAACTTTTTGTAGTTTTTCGAGTTTAGTGTCAAGTAGATCACAAGTAGCGAGTTATAGTAATCAAGGCGTGACAGTATCAGTGCACAAATGACCGTTTTCAGCAAATGGGGGACGAATGCATTGTTTCCATTCGATGACTTCTCTTTAATTCAAAATGAAATGGTTTGATCATCTGGTTTATTTAATGTTCCATGCTGAAACAGTTGTCCAGCACACGCCAAGGTTTTCCGTTTTGGATGACATCTGGTGTGACATCACCAACAATATTGATGGTAACATTGTCTTTTTAATATTATATATTTCTCAAGCGAGAGTGTTATCAACCTCTATTGTGGGTAGAACAATAAAATCCAGATTCACACTCAGACGGTCGTTCTGTTTAAGAGCCTATGACACTTGCAAAATCTATTAGGTCCTTTCATTGCCCTAAACGGATGATGAAGAGGAAGTTGAAGATATGATTTGAAAGCGCCGAAGAAAAAGGTAACAAAAGGACTGGGTAAAATAGGGAACCGACGATTCCATGAGCATCCCTCGTGTGCAAACTTTGACATTTCCTAAAAGTCCCATTCGAGTACAAAACAAACATCCCGCTTGGTCAAAGGTTTAGATCTAGTTCACAATTAAATACAAGACCAAAAGGGGTAGATTCCTTAGAGATCAGATATAATTAATTTAATAATTAAAAAAATAATAATAAAATAATAATAATAATAATATAATAATAATAATAATAATAATGATAATAATAATAATAATAGATCTTATTGTCCATAAATTGGGAATTTGTCATTTAGTTACACTTGTTATAACGTTAATTGATAACTATAACATTGAACAGATATTTCACTCCTACTTATTCTCTCTCTCTCTCTCTCTCTCTCTCTCTCTCTCTCTCTCTCTCTCTCTCTCTCTCTCTCTCTTCCTCTTGTGCCACTTGACTTGAAGAAGAAAAAGTAATTGATGACCGTAAGCAACTATGGCTTTGATTATTAACTACGTTGTAATGGATAATATTTTGAGAGTATTTCCATTACAACAATGAGTCCATAACAGTTTGGGTATCTGACCTGTAAATATATACATTTTGGTATGGATAGGCAGGTAGCAAGGGTGTTGAAATGTCACTCATTGTATAAAAGTGAAAGTATTTACAACGATGTGAAAGTCATCATCAAGTACAGAAATGAAGTAAATCTCATGTTCACCTTTTTAATAAAACACTTTACTTCAAAACAAGTATTATTTAAAAAATATGAATATAATTCACTATCAATCGTAACAATAAACCATTAAAATCAATTTTTTAAAAAAAGAAATATTTTTGTAAATACCAAAAGGTAGTTTAATATTAATAAATTCGTTTTTTAGTTTTCATATAAAAATACAGAATTATTTTTTTTTTAAAAACGATTTTTGGGCGCTTTAGTGTCATATCAGCTCAAGAAGTAAATAGACCAGCCAAGGGAATGATTAAATAGATTAAAATATTAATTTAAATTTTTTAAATTTCGAATGCTTTAACAAAACTAAACAAAGCCTGAGAAAAAAAGAAAAAAAAAGAAAATAAAAAGCCCAGACTCATTCCCAACATTGTTTTGCCACTAGTCATAGCGCACCAAACGGAAAGGGAAATGACAGGAAAGTTAAAGTTTATAGGTTGGCACTTTCATATAAACAACAAGGAAAACGAGTGGAACTAGTTAAAAACCCGAGAACCAATTACTTTGTGTAACACACGACTCAACACGGTATCATCTCACTGGGTTTTGATATGAAATTTGAATTTTAAGCCAAAAATATCTAATATTCAGCATTTTTTTTGGTTTAGTAAGTTTAAAAAATATAAAGATTTTTATGGAATAGATCATATCTATTATCATTGTACCCTTAAAGTTAAATTCACTCTATGTAATGTAGTTCATCTTTTGCCCTTTTACGTCCATGGTTCAGCCGACATAATACCAAATAGCGAACTGCCTACTTTAAAATTTAAACATTTGTAATTTTTAGGGGATATAAATTGCAGTCACAAAAATTAGCTTTAAAATCTACAACTTACCCCCGCAACGATTAAATAAAAAATTTAAAAACGTTAAAAAAATATATCGCTGTTAATGCTTAGAGATGCCCTTAAAGTTTTAAAAATTGGAGCGTTATTCTACGATTTTTTCGTCATAGTAGGCAGGTCTGGAGTAGGGCTCCAAAGTCGTGACGTCAATTTCGCTTAACAACACTCACAGAAACCAAAAGTGGTTCCATTTGGAAATGGGTAAAAAGACGGGCCTCCCATTCCGAGCGGTGTCGACAGTCAGGTGCAAAACATTGAACCATTTTAACAAAAAAAAATTCGATCAATTTGATTTTTTAAAAGCAGCTGTGCTTGTAGTAAAGATCACAACTTCATTCTTTCCATTGAGTGTGGGACCAGAAAGGCCGTTGCTAAGCAGGTATGACTCCCAGATTTTTTCCTGTTGGGCTACGGTTATCCAAAAGGAACTATCCATGTTCTACTTTGAGACAATACGAATGCTTTATTCAGAAACTTTGATCACGCAAAGTTGGGGATGCTCAATGAACTCAATGGAAACAAAACACACATAGAAATTGATAACTAAAAAAAATAATGTAAAAATATATAATAATAATAATAATAATAATAATAATAATTAAAATAATAATAATAATAATAATGATGAAAGATGATGATGATGATGATGATGATGATTTAAAAATAATAAAAAAATAATATAATAATAATATTAATCATTTATCATCATCATCTATCATCATCATCATCATTTATCATCATTTATCATCATCATCATCATCATCTCATCTCATAATCATCATCATAATATCAGATATATGAATAAATAAAAAATTTCTCTTTCGCCATGACCAAGACCCCCCCCCCCCCCCCCCCCCGTAAACCCCTAGATAGGGTTTGTCCAAACAACAAAAGAGAGCAAACGTGGGAAGGGAAAAAGTATATCGGTTTGGGGGGTAGAAGGGCACAGCAAAAATTGCCTCTACGCGAATCAAGAAGAACGGAAGACCCCCTCCATATCAAAATATCACGCCACAATATTTATAACTCTTTTATTTTTTTTTTCAAAGAAGTATAAGGATAAGTTTCTACTATCTTTCTCCTTCCTCTTATTAGCCTCACGACTCGTGTTGAGAAAAACAGCTTGGAGGGCCGAGTGCTGATTTTATTATGTTTTTAAAATGTATTCCACATTTGGTCGTATTCCTCTCTTCAATGTCATTCCTAACTTGTCAAACTGTTTCATTCCGTAAAGTAACATATTGTTTAATAGTTCTTAAAATTAAAAACCCCTAAGGTCCTTTTTGTCAGAAATTCTGGTTTCTGTAGCGGACAAAAATAGCACACAAGCAATCGCAAAGTACTTTCCACAATCTAACAAACCCGTACCAAATTTCTCATGGGTGGAAAGTGGGGGGGGGCAATCAAATTTTTCCCCCATACCGA
>NW_027627463.1:0-5150 GCF_034508935.2 Berghia stephanieae
AAATAAAAAGTCCGCAGTGGGGGAAAAACTTTGCTTTTTCTTTTTTTTTTTTTTTCAGAGGGGGACTGCAAAATATAAAGTTTGGGGGTGGGGGAATAAAATTTTCCCTTTTTTTTTTTTTTCGATTCAGAGCGCGGAGCAAATAAAAAATCGGGGAGTTGGGAAATTTCGCATTTTTTTTTTTTTTTTTCGTTAGAGCGCGGGCTGCAGAAATAAAAGTCGAGTGGAGAATATTTTGCTTTTTTTTTTTTTTTTTTTTGTTCAGAGGCGGACTGCAGTAAAAGTCCCAGTGGGGGGAAAACTTTGCATTTTTCTTTTTTTTTTTTTTCGATTAGAGGGGGGATGCGAATAAAGTCCGCGGGAAAATTTCGCATTTTTTCTTTTTTTTTTGGTTCAACCGGGACTGCAGAATAAAAGTCCGCAGGGAGAATACTTTCGCATTTCTTCTTTTTTTTTTTTGATTCAGAGGGGACTGCAGAATATAAAGTCCCAGTGGGAAATACTTTCGCTTTTTTTTCGTTCAGAGCGCGGACTGCAGAAATATAAGTCCGCATGGAGAATAATTCGCATTTTATCTTTTTTTTTTTCGATCAAGAGCGCGACTGCAGAAAAAAAAAGTCCGCAGTGGGAGAATACTTTCGCATTTATCTTTTTTTTTTTTATGTTTCAGAGCGGGACTGCAGAATATAAAGTCCCAGTGGAGAATACTTCGCATTTTTCTTTTTTTTTCGATTAGAGCGCGACTGCAAAAAAAAAAGTCGCAGTGGAGAATACTTTCGCATTTTTCTTTTTTTTTTATTCAGAGCGCGGACTGCAGAAATATAAAGTCCGCATGGGAATACTTTCGCATTTTTTCTTTTTTTTTTCGATAGAGCGCGGACTGCAGAAAAAAATCCGCAATGGAGAATATTCGATTTTTTTTTCGATTCAGAGCGCGGACTGCAAAATAAAAAGTCCAGTGGAGAATACTTTCGCATTTTATCTTTTTTTTTTGATTCAGAGCGGACTGCGAAAAAAAAAGTCCGCAGTGGGAGATACTTTCCATTTTTTTTTTTTTTTCGATTCAGAGCGGACTGCAGAAATAAAAAGTCGGCAGTGAGAATACTTTCGCACTTTTTTTTGATTCAGAGGGGACTGCAGAAAAAAAGTCCGCAGTGGAGAATATTTCGCATTTTTTTTTTTTTTTCGATTCAGACGCGGACTGCAGAAAAAATCCCAGTGGAGAATACTTCGCATTTTTTCTTTTTTTTGATAGAGCGCGACTGCAAAATAAACGCATGGAGAATATTCAATTTTTTTTTCGATTCAGAGCCGACTGCGAAATAAAATCCAAGGGAGAAACTTCGCATTTTTTTTTTTTTTTAAGCGGGACTGCAAAAAAGCCGCAGTGGGAATCTTCCATTTTTTTTTTTTTCGTTCAAGCGCACTGCAAATAAAATCGCAGTGGGGAATACTTTGATTTTTTTTTTTTTTCGTTTAACGGGACTGCAAAAAAAGTCCGCATGAAAACTTCGCATTTTTCTTTTTTTTTTGTTAGAGCGGGAC
Organism: Berghia stephanieae; assembly: GCF_034508935.2. NCBI lineage: Eukaryota > Metazoa > Mollusca > Gastropoda > Nudibranchia > Aeolidiidae > Berghia > Berghia stephanieae. The sequence goes on from NW_027627463.1 coordinate 1,546, forward strand.
TGCAAAATTAAAGTCGCAGTGGAGAATACTTTGCATTTTCTTTTTTTTTTCGTTCAGAGGGCTGAGAATAAAAATCCCAGGGAGATACTTCTGCTTTTCTTTTTTTTGTTTAGCGGGACGCAAAAAAAATCGCAGTGGAAATCTTCGCATTTTTCTTTTTTTTGTTCAAGCGCGGACTGCGAAATTTAATTCGGGGAGATATTTCATTTTTTTTTTTTCTTTAACCGACTGCAGAATAAAAATCCGCAGGGAGAATACTTCGCATTTTTTTTTTTTGTTAGAGCGGATGCAAATAAAAGTCCGCATGGAGATCTTCGCTTTTCTTTTTTTTTTTTCGTAGAGGCGACGCAAAAAAAAGTCGCAGTGGGAATACTTTCGCATTTTTCTTTTTTTTTTCGTTAGAGCGGAGCAAAAAAAATTTCCGGGAGAAATTTCCCAATTTTTTTTTTTTATTAAGCGCGACTGCAGAAAAAAATCCAATGGAAATATTCGATTTTTTTTTTTTATTCAGAGGCGACTGCAAAATAAAAAGCCGCATGGAGAAATTTTCGCATTTTCTTTTTTCGTTCAAGCGCGGACTGCAGAATTAAAGCCCGTGGAGAATCTTTCGTATTTTTTTTTTTTGTTTCAGAGGGACTGCAGAAAAAAAAGTCCGCAGGGGAATACTTTTATTTTTCTTTTTTTTTGGTTTAGACGGACGCAAAAAAAAGTTGAGTGGGAATATTTCCTTTTTTTTTTTTTTTTCGTTAACGGCGACTGCAGAAAAAACGCATGGAGAATTTCGATTTTTTTTTTTTTCGATTAGAGCGCGGACTGAGAAATAAAAGTCCGCAGTGGGATCTTTCGCTTTTTCTTTTTTTTTTGTTTAAGCGCGGACTGCAGAAATAAATCCCAGTGGGAATACTTTCGATTTTCTTTTTTTTGTTCAGAGCGGATGCGAATTAAAGTCCGCGGGAAACTTTCATTTTTCTTTTTTTTGTTCAAGCGCGACGCAGAAATATAAGTCGATGGAGAAATTCCATTTTTTTTTTTTTTTGATTAGAGGCGACTGCAGAAAAAAGTCCAGTGGGGAATACTTCGCATTTTTTTTTCGTTAGAGCGCGGACTGAGAAATAAGCGCATGAGAAATTTTGCTTTTCTTTTTTTTTTCATTCAGAGCGCGACGAAAATAAAATCCAGGGGAATACTTTCGCATTTTCTTTTTTTTTTCGATTCAGAGGGAAGCGAAAAAAAGTCCGCGGAGAACTTTCGCATTTTCTTTTTTTTTTTTGTTCAAGCGGGACTGCAAATAAAGTCCGCATGGAGATACTTTGCTTTTTTTTTTTTTTTTTTGTCAGAGGGAAACCCAAAAAAAGTCCGTGGAGAAACTTTCGCATTTTCTTTTTTTTTTCAGAGGCGGACGAAAAAAAGTCGCAGTGGGGAATCTTCGCATTTTTTTTTTGTTAGAGCGCGGACTGCGAAAAAATCCGCTGGAATATTCGAATTTTTTTTTTTTTCAGAACGGGACTGCAGAATAAAAATCCAATGAGATACTTTGCTTTTTTCTTTTTTTTTTGTTAAGCGGACTGCAGAAAAAAGTCCCAGTGGAGAATACTTCGCATTTTTTTTTTTTTCAAGCGCGACTGCAGAAAAAGTCGAGTGGAGAATATTTCCCTTTTTTTTTTTTTTTTCGATAACGCGGACTCAGAAAAAAGCGCATGGAGAACTTTCGCATTTACTTTTTTTTTTTTGAGCGGGACGCAGAATAAAATCCGCAGGAGAAACTTCGCATTTTTTTTTTTTGATTAGAGGCGACGCATAAAAAAATCCAGTGGAGAATCTTCGCATTTTTTTTTTTTTTTTTTTTCAAGGGACTGCAAAAAAATCGCAGTGGAGAATATTCCATTTTTTTTTTTTGATCAAGGGCTGCAAATAAAATCGCAGGGGAAACTTTGCATTTTTTTTTTTTTCGTTCAGACCGACTGAAATAAAATCCGCAGGGGAAATACTTTTCCGATGGGGGGAATAAAAAAGGGGGGGGGGGGGGGGGGGGGTGAAAAAAAAAAATATTGAATATATTTTTTTTTTTTTTTGATTTGGGGGGCGACGCAAAAAATGAGTGGGAATATTGATTTTTTTTTTTTGTTAAGCGAGCAGAAAAAAAATCCGCAATGGGAGAATAATTTCGCATTTTTTTATTTTTTTTTCGATTCAGAGCGCGTACTGCAGAAATAAAAAGTCCGCAGTGGAGAATCTTTCGCATTTTTTCTTTTTTTTTCGATTCAGAGCTTGGACTGCAGAAATAAAAAGTCCGCAGTGGAGAAAACTTTCGCATTTTTTTTTTTTTTTTTTCCCCTTCAAAGCGCCGGGCTGCAAAATAAAAAGGCCGCATGGGAATTTTTCGCATTTTATCTTTTTTTTTTTCGTTTTAGAGCGCGGACTGCAGAATAAAAAGTCCCCATTGGGGGAATACCCTTTTGCAATTTTTCTTTTTTTTTTTGATTCAGAGCGCGGAACCCCGCAGATAAAAAAAGTTTCCCCAGTGGGAGAATACTTCCCCCAAATTTTTTTTTTTTTTTGGGTTTTAGACCGGGCTGCAGAAATAAAAAGTTTCCCCAGTGGAGAATAAATTTTTTCATGTTTTTTTTTTTTTTTTTGATTCAAGGCGGGGGCTGCAGAAATAAAAGTCCCGCAGTGGGGGAATACTTTGCATTTTATCTTTTTTTTTTTTCGTTTCAGAGCCAGACGCGAAAAAAAAGTCCGCAAGGGGGGAATACTTTCGAAATTTTTTTTTTTTTTTTTTTCCATTCAAGCCCGGGCTGCAAATAAAAGTCCGCAGGGGGGAAAAATTTCCATTTTTTTTTTTTTTTTTTCAGGGGCGGGGGACTGCAGAAATTTAAAGTCCGCAGGGGAGGGAAAACTTTCGCAAATTTTTTTTTTTTTTTTTTCGATTTAAAAATGCGGACCGCAGATATAAAAAGTCCGAGTGGGAGAATATTTCGCATTTTTTCTTTTTTTTTTATTTCAGAGGGGGGACTTTCAGAAATAAAAATCGCAGTGGGAAAAATTTTTGCATTTTTTTTTTTTTTTTATCAGAGGGGACTGCAAATTTTAAAAAGTCCGCAGTGGGGGAAAAATTTTTTCGCAATTTTTTTTTTTTTTTTTCGTTTTAGACGCGGACTGCAGAAAAATTTTTCCCCCCAGTGGGGGAAAAATTTTGCATTTTTCTTTTTTTTTTTTTTATTTAACGCGGACTGAAAAAAATAAAAAGTCCGCAGTGGGAAATACTTTCCCCCTTTTAAATTTTTTTTTTTTGTTTCAAAACGGGACTTTCAGAAAAAAAAGTCCGCAGTGGGAGAATACTTTGCATTTTTCCCCCCTTTTTTTTTTTTGATTCAGAGGGGGACTGCAGAAATAAAAACCGCAGTGGGAGAATACTTTCGCATTTTTCTTTTTTTTTTTGTTTTAAACGCGGGCTGCAAAAAATTAAAGTCCGCAGCGGGAGAATACTTTTGCATTTTTTTTTTTTTTTTTTCTTAAATCGACTGCAGATATAAAAAGTCCGCTGGGGGAATAATTTTCGCATTTTATCTTTTTTTTTGTTTTTTGAGCGAGGCGCAGAAAAA
>NW_027627464.1:0-5151 GCF_034508935.2 Berghia stephanieae
CCTTTCCCCCCTCCTCCTCCTCCACCTTTCCCCCTTCTTCTTCTTCTTCTTCTTTTCTCTTCTTCTTCCTCTCTTCTTTTCAACTGACTGATTCAGTCAGACCAAGTACCAACGCCCGATGTTCAAAACATAAAATGAAATGAAAAAATAGTATGGCCCCTCTTGATAGTCAGTTTGTGCACCTTTCAAGTCGCAATATTGCTCAAAGCTATTTAGCGGGCAAGTTATTTATTCTGTGATTCGTGGATAGAAGAATGAAGATGACAGCCCAACTTTGATGGAGGAATTTTAAAATTTGATACACTGACTGTCTAGTTAGAAACTTATTTGATTTCATTTGGTACCGGTCTTTTGTATCTTTGTAAAAAGAATCATTTGTGAAAGATGATATTTTAACCCAGGGTTTGATAATCACTGAAAGATTGAGCAGAGAGAGAGAGAGAGAGAGAGAGAGGAGAAAAGAGAGAGAGAGAGAGAGACAGACAGACAGACAGAGAGAGACAGAGAGAGAGAGAGACAGAGAGAGAGAGAAGAGCGAGAGAAAGTTGGGGGGTGGGGGGGGGGGCGAACAGAGAGGATTGCTATTTATACACGAATGGAATGAAAGAGGACGGGTCCTTTGGTTTAAGTAAAAATTCACAAAAACTGTCCACCAGATGATCCTACTCTTTACACAAAACTATAATATGTACCTTAAACGTTTCAATACTCTAATTTATATACATTTAGTGAGACCAAATCACTCAATTCGCGGTCCAAAATCAATAATAAAAAAGAGCTATTGTAGTCGCTTCGTTACTACTTTGATGATAGCGTTTTTAGTACAATAATCACAACATCCCCCAGCTGGATAAACCTACCTACACACAAAACTATGTGTAATGTGTAACCTTGAACTTTTATAGTCTTTTGATATATTATGGGGTGAGAAGTGACAAAATAATCATTAAATTGGCTGTCTAAAAACAACAAAAATGAGTGACGCCAATAACATTCCATCTATACAATTTAAGGAGGGAAAGAGTGGACGATTAGACTTCTTGGATATTTTATCACGCTCTACCACGCCCCCGCACAGCCGACACCGCAGATAGGCTGACACCGGTGTACACGCCAGAATGACTCTATCGCCAAAAAGACTCTAGAGTTAGATTGGCGGGATTTCCATCCCACTTAATCGCACCAACCCCTCTTGCACATACGCCCCCCTTTTGTGTGTGGTTGGGTAAGAGGGCCGCGAGATTAAGCGTATTGAACTATTTTGTATAATGAAAATAAATTCTATTGTTTTATGGGGTGGATGTAAAAATATTACTGCGATGGATGGAATAAAGGTATTCTTCTATGGTATGAATTATTCAATTCATTATTTACAGGGCATTTTACACTCACTTGAAAGTTGAAAGTTCCATATGGCACGCTAAAAAAACTTTTGATGAATCCAAGAAGAGATAGGCAGAGCCACCGCGCATGACCCACTTTCTCTGCTGGGCTTAGCTCTGCGCACAATGCGGAGCGGTCCCAAGCATGTTTGGGACCGCCGGGTTCTACGGTCCCTGGAAATGAGAACCGCAAGGACCGGTTCGAACCGTTCTTTTTCGACATTGGCCATTCACAAGGCTCGGGGGCAGGTTTGCCAAGTTTATTTTCAGGCTTCTCCCAACTGGATTTTAAAAATATGCCAAATACCACAAAAACCGGCCAAACCGTATACTTATAAGTACCCCCCTTTGAAAACCTATCAGTTTTTGTTAAAAATAAATCGCAAGGCGATGTCATGATTTTTTTTTCATTCCCAATTTTAAAAAATCACTAATACAAAAAATGCCATGGACCGTGGAGTAACCTTCTTCATTCCTACCTCGAAATAAAATCGCCAAACTGCCAACCTTTTTTTTTCTGCCAGACAATTCAAATTCTGCCCCCCCCCCCCCCCCCCCCCCCCCCCCCCCCCCCAAAGGACATTTGGCAGAAAATCTTATAGTAGTCACATTAAATTTCAAAGAATAGCCCTTAGAGAAGAGGGGATGTCGTCAAAATAGATCATTGTCATTGCGATCATTAGTGTGTAGTAAATTAGGAACTTTACCCCGAGTAATGGAATCGCCAAGGCTTCTCGCGGCCCCTCTTACCCCACCACACAACAAGAGGGTGTATGTCCCAAGGGGTTGGTGCGATAATTAAGAGGGAGGGGTGGTTAGGCGAACGACCTGGGCAAAAGAACCGAGAAAAGGCAGTAAGAAACTAGAACCCCTGGACCGTTCAAAAAGAAAGATAAGAATGAGGACCGCCAACGTGAGGACCGCCAACGGTTCTTCCCCTGGGACCGTCCTCCGGTCCCAGCAAATGAACCGGGGACCGATTCTTGGGCCGTTCTCAGCGGGCACTACTGCGCACAGACTACCGCTCGAGCCAACTCTCTCTTCTCTCGTGTTGATTAGTTTTCGCCCATACACACAGCACACACACACACACACACACCACACACACACATATATGTATATATATATAATATATAATATATATATAAATAATATATTAATAATATATATATATATATATATAAATATATTATATCTGATGAGGTGAAGGGGGTGGAGTTGATGAAAGGATGAGATGAGAAGGAGAATTGATTGATGGTGTAAATATGCTAACTTACAATTTCTAGCAAGATGATGTTGATGTTGATTGAGAGGTGAGCTTTGCTTTGTTTTCATTTCTGGCTGAACCTGTCCATTCTGTTATATTTCTTTCTGAAGCTGTTGAGTAAGATATTAGAAATCCCAACAGTGATTTTTTGGCAATTCAATATCCAAAAAAAAAAACTTGGAAAAGTTGCCAGTGTTGTTGCTAACTTCTGTCTACAAATTGCCTCCTGACTATGATGAAATAATAATATGCTAGCAACATAAAATGAAGAAACTGTTCTGATGGGTGTTTTAAATTTTTCCTGTTGAATTGCATTAAAATATGCCTTTAATTCTTCGAAACATTGGTTGTACTACCCCGTAACTGCTTTGTTTAAAACTACATAACCTGCTATATAAAAAATCGCCATCCCTCATCTTTGGATATACTATCATTTTATATCACATTGGTCATTTCATCTAGAATAATTAATTCAGTTTTTATTGATGGAGCATGTTCAAAGGGCACACTGATGATGATCTTGCTACATCCGCCAAGTCAATATCTATAGACACATTAATTTTGCTCGATCTAACCCGTGTGTGTTAAAAATTCACAGACAGTGATGTAGTAGTTGCAGTCTGCAGACCTGCGAAAATGGCCAAAGTGACGTTCTATATCATCTTGCGGAAAAAGCCAAGACAAACATATTGTGTTTTGCGGATGATGTTGTTGTCAGAAGGAATTGACATAGAGCAGCCAGGCTACAACATGTCCATTGAAGAGCGAGGAATGTGTCTCGTGTGAAGCTTTCCACGCGATCACAACCAGAGAGTCCATCACAGAAGCGATGTTTGCCCATTCAAGTAGTGTTTGGAGACCTCCCTGTCCTTTCTCACCATTATTTATGACTGTCCGGTCAGGGTCACAAAGTCGGATGTCATGAACTGGTGTCTTGCAGTTCAATAATTTCCACAGTTTCAGGACCATTGCAATAAATTCTTCGGTGTTTTTCCATGATTCTGTACTGATTCCGAGGTCTTCAATGCTGCAACAGTACTGTCACAAAAAATAGTTAACTCTAGAGACACATTTTACATGTCCATACTTGATGGTAAACAGTTGCTTTCGTTAATTTGGATAAGCGTGCATCTTTGTCTACTTCAATTTTAAACAAATCTCTCAAATCAGACCACTTTGCATACTTTCGTCCTGGGCGTTGAGCACCATCGGATGGAAACTTGAGGGTTTTAGTCCTTTCGGTTATCCAGTTGTTTCTGATGTTTTTTATATTGGACAGGGTCGAAAAGAAGATACTAATGGCTTATCTGAGGATGTGACTGAACAAGATATGGAGATTGCATCGACCAACCGGGGAACATTTTGTAGAAAGACTGGTTTAACTCTGTTGTTATCATTAATGATTGCCAAGACAGTTGCTCCGCATCCTCCAAAAGAGAGATAGGTCTGAACACATTTGAACTGGAATTCAGATGTCAGGGCGTGAAAAGGAACAAGTTTGGCCAGGAATTTTTTGGATGAAAACATACATTTAACATAATACATAGAAGTGTAGTCGCTCATTTCCGAGGTTATCTTCAGAATAACCAAACAGTACTCGGCCTGAGTATGTTATTGAAGATTTAATATATACTTTCATCAACAATCAAAATGCAGTTTCGACTCCGCTTTTCCTGAGCTTCAAAGAAACTTCTATACAATACAGTGTCGCTCATATTCTTGGATGCTCTTGTTACTTTTTAGCGTTGTAAGGGATGGTAACTGCATATGATTTCGGAGTTCTAGTAAAGAGCGCGAGATCTGGAATACCAACTAAAAGCTTGGCGTAAATCGTTATGGTCATACAAACGGGTGTTTTTTGGAGAATTATAAGTTTTAGTTGTCTCAAAATGAAAATTAGTCTTGCTATCCTCATTTTGGTTTACAGGGACAAACCGCATAACTTCTGCAAGTTGACTCCATGACGGAAGTTTTCCATTATCTCCATATGGAACAGCAAGGACTTTAAGTTTACGATAAGCCACAAATTCAACATTAGAAATAGAATTACGATCATCTTCATGAATATTAAAAATCAGCATATAATTAAATATTGGTCCATCTCGTGCAGGACTAAGAACAACATATTCGGTCCTCGTGTCATTAAATACAACATCCCCTTTTTTAGACAAAATTTCATTGAATTTAATATGGAATTCATCAATTTCAAGAGAGACAAAGCGGTCAGATTGAAAAAATATCATGTGTTTTGGTCAATGTCGGGATTGCGGGCTGAATTTAGAGCTTTATAAGTTGGACGTGGAATATCAGATGTATCAGTATTGACGACTTGGGGATCTCTGATGAGAAAATTGATGGAGATACAGATGGACAAAGATATCTTCCACGAAACTTTTTGGGTGCATCAGCAGGCCAATGCTTTTGCACAGACTCCAATGTGTTCAGTGACTTTTTCAACAGTTAGGTGGCATTAGGCAGTGCACAATCCATTTTCGACAAACG
>NW_027627465.1:0-5151 GCF_034508935.2 Berghia stephanieae
TTTTTGAAAAAAAAAATTTATATTGCTTTTTTACTTTTCGAAAATATACACGGTTAAATGATGGTTTTAAAGTACTCCAATACATTTTAAAAATGTGTATTAAATGTTTTGATTATTATTTATCATTTATTTTGTTGCTCTGGATCTAAATTAATATTGTGATATACAAAGTAAGCACAATTGCTTACTTCAGGAATCTCTGAAAACATTTACTCTGTGGTGAACAGTTTTTTACAAAACTTAAATAAATTGCTTGTTTCCTATGAACATTCACAGGTTAAAATTTTGGCAGAAGACTGTGGGTAAAATCTGTCTTTGAAATTAAAGATATTTAGATTCATGTCTGCCCTATTTAAAAAAAATAATTTTACATGTCACTACACTTTTTCTTTTCACAAATCAGAGTAAATGGCAATCTTAATTTTCATAAACAATAACATATATTTATGAATGTCATTTATGCTTCTATGATTATAATATTTACGACACATTTCTAATCACTTGAATGGGTTTGCCGCTCAACCATCAAAACGGCACTGACAATGTCGTAAGCATTAGGGATTCAAATTAGTTGTTGGGAATTGTTATCACTGTTTCACATTCAGAAACGGTGAAAACTCTGGTCAGTTAGGTTTTAAAATTTGAAGATTTTCCATTTGAAGCCCCCTTTGACACATTGTGGTTAGTGGACAGGTCAATGAAAATCATTCTGTTTCACAATATTACTAAATATAATTTTGGAATATTTTCTTGTTTTTTAACTCCTAATCATTTCCCTCAATTTGCGCAGCTTTTTCTAGACATTTTCCACTGTGTTTTTGATGGCATATTAGTAACGGGGTTTTTATTTCAATACTATTTAAATTACATTATGTAAAAAAAAAGTGTTGCTTGTTTTATTTTTGGTGTTTCATTGCATCTTTTATTTATTGTTTTAATTCGGTGAATCAATTGATAGCCTATACTTTTATTTCGTTTTATGGTATAACATATTATTAAGGCGGGTGGTTGGATGGAGCATCACCTTGAATCATATACCTATGATGTCGCATGGGTGTAACGATCCCATAGTGATGTCGTTTTTTTCTTCTCTTTACTAGCCTATCCTGCTTCTTTGGTTTGTGATTGTATTTTTGACAGGGATATTTTTTTTCTGTAAATCTTCTGCCTGTTTGTTCTTGGTTATTATAATTTAGCTTATGATATCTTTAGGTTATGATTTGATTTACATTTGTACTATTTTTTTTAGATTGCTTGTTTTTTGTTTCAGCGGTCTCTCATATAACCTCAATTGTGTTGAAGAGGGCCTAAAGCAACAAACAAAAAAAAAACAAAAAAAAACAAAAAAAAAAAAAAACATATTATTAAGTAAGTACTAGTGGGTTTCCCGACCAGGGAGGCACTTACTGTGTCTTCTAACAACCCCTTTTTTTTGTTCCAACTTGCTTTCTGTCTTTGTTGGGATTAGAGTACTTGGTTTTATCCTGGCCCTGGCCGGATACCCTAGCTGGGAGGGAAACATCAAAGGAATGGTTTGGGTTTTGGGAGATTTTTTTTTTCTTGTAAATCATCTCCGTTATGCACTGTATTATGTTTTGTTTACGTATCATATTTGATTTGTAAACCCATTTGATTTGTATTCCTCTTTGTGGGACCTTTTGCTTGTGGTGGTGAAACTTTTAGGTGATTTTAAAAACTAAGTTACTTTGGTTAGTGTGCTCTTGGAAATCTACATCAGTTTCCTTTTTGAACCAATTCCCCTTTTTTCTTATCTTTTCTTGTCTGCTTTAATTGTCTTTCTATAACTTTGTGCTATCCCATTTTCTTCCTTTCTTTACTGGCGTGATATGACCTTAATGTGTTGCAAGCGCCTTAAACCCATTTTCAAGTAGGCGGTATGCTCTTGTTTAATGTCCTCTTTCCACCTATATCTGATTTCTGAGTTGCTTTCTGCCCTTTGTCTTGAAATGGGATTACTACTTTTGTCAGGGCCCTTGCTGCAGTTCATTGGCTGAGAGGGACACTTTCAAATGTATATTTTTTTGGAGATTATATTTTTCCTTGTTAATCGCCTCTCTGTTCTGTACTTTTATATTTTTTGGGTTTAAAATATACTATGATTTGTAAACTTTTGATTTGTGTTCTTTAGCGGGACCCTTTGCTTGTGTCTGAAAGAGACTTTTTTTTGTGATTTCAAACAAAGAACCACTTGGAATCTACATGTTCCCTATTTAAACCAGTACCCTTGCCTACTTTCTCATGTGTTTTTCAATTGTATAACCATAATTGTATGACTACCCCAATTTCTTTCCTTTTTTACTGGGGCTGAAATAAATTTTAAAGAGTTGAAAGCGTTGTAAAACCCTTAAAACAAATAAACAAGTGCATGTCATTACATTACAAAATTGAAGCTTTTGATTCATTATGGATTATCTAAAGTGAAAATGTAGCCAAAAGTTGACTTGGAAGTCAAAATAAACAGAATTACGAAATTTGCTTTGTTTCTTTCCTTTTTTGAAAAAGAAAAATCCATACTTTGAAAAAAAACTTATTCATTGTTATGAATCTCTCATTCTCAAAAATTTAATATTAAAATATAATGATACTTAATTATTATTATTATTTTTTACTATTATTTTTATTTTTTGTTGTTGTTATTTTTTATTATTCTTATTCTTATTTCTTATTCTTATTAATTATTATTATTTTATCAGCATTTTTCTTGTTGTTGGAGTTACCGGATTTTTATTGAGACCATAATATGATGTTTTATTATTTTCCAATTTAATGTGTTTGTTACAGCCAATTGTTTCCTAACTTATTTTATTGCTTATTTTATTGATATTACAAATTAAAATGAAATCCATAATTATCTGGGGTTTTTCTTTGTTTGTTTTTTGTTTTTTTTTTTTTGTTTTGTTTTTTTAAATAAAGAGGATAAACAGCAAAATATACAAAGGGTTTGCTGTTGGTTTGTGTAAAAAAATATTAATAAATAGCTATGCAGGAAGTTCAGATAAGATAAATTCGCTTCAATTAAATGCGAACTATTCGTCCAGTTCCTTAACTAATCAAAGTCTGGTTTAATAAACACAATGGGTGGGGAACCTGACCTCCCATAGTGGGCAGGGAGTTTACTTGCTGTGTCTCTTATCCCTGGTATCTGTTTTCCAATTGCTTTCTGTCTTGTCTTGGAATGAGATTACTTAGTTTTGTTCTGATCCTTGCCGGAGTTCCCTTTGGCTGGGAGGGAATGTATAGTTAAGTTGTGGGAGATGATATTTTTTTCCTTGTAAATCATCTCTCTGTTAGGCATTGTATTATGTTTTGTTTACATATATTATTAAAATTTATTGGCAAACATTTGAGTGTATTCCTCTTAGTTTTTGGGGCCTGTGCTTGTGTCTGTATGAGATTTTAGGTTATCTCAAATAATACTTTGCGATGTGCTCTTGAGGAATCTACATCTGTTCCCTATTTGAACCAGTTCCCCTTTGTCTTACTTTTCTTTGTGCTTTTAATTGTCATTCTAGAACCTTTTTATTATCCATTTTCTTCCCTTTTTTCTGCGCTTTATTGACTTTATGTGTTGCAAGCGCCGTAAAATCCTTTAAAAAAAACAAAAAAATCTCCCCCCCCCCTCTCTCTCTCTGTTTTCCTCTCTCTCTCTCTCTCTCTCTCTCTCTATCTCTCTCTCTCTCCTCCCCTCTCTCCTCTCTCGTTATGTATGTATTTATTTTTTTTTTTTTTGAACTTATGATTTGTAAACATTTGAGTGCGTTCTCTTAGTGTGGATCTCGAAAACCCCTTTTTGGAATATTTCTGTTCCCCATTTGTTTCCATTTCCATTTGTCTTACTTTTCTTTTTCGCTATTTTAATTGTAAATCTACACGTTTTTGTTTTTTTTTGCTGTCCCATTTTCTTCCTTTTTGTTTGTCCCATTTTCATCATTTTGCTGGGGTCTGAATGACCTAGCGTGTCGCCCAAACACCCTAAAACCTAAAAGACAATAAAAAACAAACAATCTCTCTCTCTCTCTCTCTCTCTTCTCTCTCTCTCTCGCCTCTTCTCTCTCTCTCTTCATCTCTCTCTCTCCTCTCTCTCTCCTCTTTATATTATAATATATTATATATATATATATATAATATTATATATATTATATATATATATATATATATATAAAACTTTGTTGCTCATAGATATAGAGTGCTTCTAAATTTACTTAACCCTTTTCATAATAGTGAAAACATTTAAGTGCGCTTTGGTTGGACTAGTCTCTTCACAATACCAATGAATGAATGGCCTTGGCTGTGCAAAGTAAACAACACTCTTGGTAGGAACTTGTTAGTTAAAGCCGTCCAAATCAATTTTTGATAATAAACACGTGAACACTCTTCCTTATTTATTTAATTATTTTTTTATTATTATTATTTTTTTTTATGTTGGTTTTTATTTTGTTTTATGGGAAAAGAAGGGAAACTATTTTATTTTTTATAAAGGTGACAAAACCAAAAAGAAAAACTGGTGGGGTTCCTATCTCCCCATAGTGGGCAGGGGAGGGTATTATTGTGTCTTCTATCCCCCTATATCTGTTTTTTCCCAAATGCATTCTGTCTTTGTCTTGGATGGAATGAGATTGCTTGGTTTTGTCCCGGCCCTGGTCGGGGTCCTGGGAGGGAAACAGTCAAATGCATATTATTGCTTTGGGAGATGATATTTTTTTCCTTGTAAATCATCTCTCTCTTATGTATTTTTTTATTTGTTTTTAATTTATAATGTAAAACATTTGAGTGTTTTTCCTCTTAGTGGTGGCCGTGCTTGTGTCCAGATGAGACTTTTTGTGATCTCAAACTAAGTACATTGATGGTATGCTCTTGGAATCTACATCTGAATTTATTTAATAGTTATATATGTATGAATGATGCCAGCTGTTTGCTTGCTCAAACGATGGTACGATTTGTTGGGTGGGGGGTGGGGTGGTTCATATTGATTTTTTTTTTTATTAAAATATCTTTGTAACTAATACTACTGTTTTTATTTTCAATTATTTTAGCTATATGATAAAAAGCATTGCCTGGGTGGGGTTCCCCACCTCCCATTGTGGGCAGAGAGGTACATACTGTGTCTTCTATCCACCTATATTTTTTTTG
>NW_027627466.1:0-2500 GCF_034508935.2 Berghia stephanieae
AAATTTTTTATTCTATTTATTATTATTGTTATTCTTTTTAATTTTTTTTTTTTTGCAAGAAATGAATAGTAGTAGTAGTAGTAGTAGTAGTAGTAGTAGTAGTAGTAGTAGTAGTAGTAGTAGTAGTAGTAGTAGTAGTAGTAGTAGGTAGTAGTAGTTGTAGTTGTAGCAGCAGTAGTAGTAATAATAATATATTCATTAATTAAATTTTTTTTTTTAATTTTATTCTATTTATTATTATTGTTATTCTTTTTAAACTTTTTTTTTTTTTTTTTTTGGCAAGAAATGAATATCTGCCCATACCGATTGACATTAAATACATCAATTTTTAAAAGCAAAATTTAATAGAAAATTCTTAGAAATAGGAGAGGAAATAACGTGGTTGGATACGTATTTTTTTTTTAAGCTCTTAGACATCTGATTTTTTTCTTGAAAGTATTTTCTCATTCTGCTTGTCAAAAAGCTTCTAATTTGACTTTGAAGTGTCAGGTTTGATCCCAGAATTGTAGACAAGTTGAGGGCCATTCCATTCATCATTGGATATAATTTGAAGTATGTCTGTCACTTTAAAACATGGTTAAAGATACAGATGTTAATATTGTTTCTTATGGGATTTTATTTTCTTTGAAAGTGTTTATATACCTTTTTTCATCTGCCTGTCATGAAACGTATGATCTGACTATGAACTGTCAGGTCTGATCTGAGACATTGGAAGACATAAATAAATAAAATTCCCTTTATCCACCCACAGGGGAAACTTGTCTCTAGGGTCTATTTATTCCAAGGGAAAACTGGAATAACCCAGGCGTCGGCCGCAGTGCAGCGTCGCAGTTTCAGCCAGGGCGAGGTGACTTGCTCAAGGCCACACACACCGCGCAGCGGCGGTGATCGAATTCGGTATCTTTCGGGTACGAAGCAAAGACCGTGCCGCTGAGCCACGCTGACCCCAAGTTGAGGGCCATTCCAATCGGTCGGTATTTGATTTTTTTTTTTTTTTTAATGATAAGAATGCAGGCCTGTCACTTAAAAAAAAATAAAAATAAAAATTTCTTATGTCTGAGACTGCTAAGTTAAGACTCATGAATGTGTGAAAGAGTACCCGCATAAGAGTGTTAAGAGTGTTAATACAAAAATGATGTCTAATAATAAATACATTATTATTACTACTACTACTACTACGTTCAGGATGAACATTGGTATTTTGAAATAGGTGTTTCATCATGCTATTTGTCATTCAGAAAAGTGAGTGGATCAGGCACTTATGTTGATAACAACAAAAAATGAAGTGAGTAGGAAAGTGCCAGAAGACAATAGAGAATAAAAATTTCGCGACAGTGATGGGGGTTTGAACCCGCGACCTTACTGCGTACGCAGTGCAGTAAGGTCGCGGGTTCAAACGCCCATCACTGTCGCGAAATTTTTATTCTCTATTGTGTTCTGGCACTTTCCTACTCACTTCATCTCTTGTTATCATGCTATTTGACAATATTTTAAAGGATTTTGGCTTTTACTTGGCAGCAAACATTTTACTCACTCTGTCAATTGAAATTAACCGTTTGTTGCAATTTTGACAATAGTAAAGATAGTGTGTTGTGTCAAAGTACGTCGTGTTGTCAAGTTATTACAGTTATATTATACAATCTACGTAGGATGTATGTATTGATTATATATAAAGATCCAGTAGGCTTGCCTCGTTTAATGTACATCAAACCAGTGCTGCCATGCTCTGAAAAAAACAAAACAACAACTCATATTTTGAAATTTGGCCAGAAAACTTGTTTTTCAAATATCGACCGATTTAAATGACCCTCGTCTTAGCAAAAAAAAAAAAAACAAACAAAAAAACTTTCAAACCTGGGACTTCGCCGTTTGGCTATGTGGTCTAGTAATATGGCCCTCGTCTTCGGAGCGGATGTCCAGGGTTCGAGTCGTACTCTGAGCGGTGCATAGTTTAGTCCTTGGAAAAGGCTCTTTACTCATATTCTCTCACCGTACTCAGGAGTAAAATTAATACCTGATCGTTAGCAGCGTTGTCTCTGTCGGGGAAAAAAATAATATCGCCTAACAGGCGTCGTGTTTTGTCCTACTTGTTAAGCGTTACTTTTGGCTAAGGACCCCTTGTAAATCGGACAGTAGCCATCGTTAACTTATAGATAGTCTGCGCTTGGCGAAGAAGCTCATAACATTGCCATCCGGAAGTATAACGGACCAACACACAAAACTGTGTGTAACCATGAACGTTTATAGTCAGGTTAATGCAGTTCAGTGAGCATTACTCATAAACGCGGATGGCAAAAAACAATGACAAAGACCTGAGTGACGTCATCTTCGAACTATCTATAGCCTGACACTATTACCCATTGTTTGAACTATTGAATACAACTCACGATTTGTTTTCTTTTGTGGCAAAAGACTGGCATTTTTTTGTAGCCCAAGACTTGTCTTTTGACGTAATTTTTTTGGTCAGTGTAATGATGGCTACGATCGGACGCGATTTGAG
>NW_027627466.1:7500-19237 GCF_034508935.2 Berghia stephanieae
TACTATGTTATGACGATCAACCCAATCAGCAAAGTCCGGTCCGCATTCGTGCACCGTCCCAAACCCGCCGGGTAGCATCGTCATAACACACTGTTCGAATAGATGCTCTGCCGTTTCAGGTTCTTGCCCACAGCGGGTACATATTGGACAGGTAGAAAGACCCCACCGATGAAGCGCACTTGCCGTTAGGCAGCTCGTCGACCGAAGCCGATTCGCAGCCACCCAATGTCTCCTCTTACTGGTATCAAAGCCTGGCAACTTCTCACCAAGCTTAGAGGATGTTACGTCCCCGCCCCCACGAGGGATTGAATTCGTCCAACGCTTCGTCCAAACCGACTTCCATCTCGCTCCGTGGCGATCTATCATCCGCCTCCCTCGTGTACTGTTGCTCTGAATTTGTAGGGATGATGCTCCTTGTTGACAGCTTTAAACTGATCAGGAATGTTTAGTTACAGTCCTATGTCTAATCTCATCAATCAAGGATATACTTTTCACTTTTACCCTTTCGTGCAATAACAATGTCTAGGTATTATTGTACAGCTGCGAATATAAATAAATATGGTATCGATACTTTAGTGAAGCACGTCCAGTCGTGCATTTACAGTTTTGTTACAGTCATATAATCTCATCATTTGATGATATAGGTACCCTTCACTATTACCCTTTATTATTATTATTATTATTATTATTATTATATTATTATTATTATTATTATTATTATTATTATTATTATTATTATTATTATTATTATTATTATTATTAATATTTTTCCCCTAATAAATCCTTTCATTATCACCTAAGTCAACCCGACATAATATTGTTTTTTTTTTCTTTTGTAGGGAGGGCGAGGGGGAGGGGGAAGGGGTGGGGGTAAAAACAACAACAACAACAACAACAAAAACAAAAACAACACTACCCCTACCCCCCAAAAAAAAACAAAAAAAACAAAAAAAACAAAAACAAAAACAAAAGACAAACAAACAAAAAAAATAAAATACGAAAAACAATGAGCCACATCGAATGATCCCAACACATTTTTAAAATTTCAATTATTATCCATCGATTTTATGCATGGATATCAATCATATCTATATTTCATTTCGATGTATGAATGGGCCACGACCAGCTAGCAGTCCAGATAACCTGGGCAGCGCGGCCCAGCGGCATGGTCTTTGCTTCGTACCCGGAAGGTACCGAGTCCGATCACCCACCGCTGCTGCGCTGTGCATCCTTGAGCAAGTCACCTTGCCCTAGCTCAATTTGCGGCTCTGCACTTGGATTATTCCCTTGGAATCGACCCTAGAGACAAAAAAATTCCTCTATGGCACGAATAAAGGGAATTTTATTATTATTTGTATTACTAGTAAAAAGCCCGCAATTTCGCGGGGAAAGAACTATTTTCATTCGATGTTATACCCACCATCATTTAATGAGGGCAGATTGGTAAACAACGTTGTCTGTGTAACTTGGTACATCCTCTGTTAATTTTTCTGTGTGGCCCAACATGAAGTGTAAGCCACTATAGTCTCTGACCCGTGACACAGCAACATACAGTTGTCCGTGTGTGAAAGCAGGTTGTGGTAAGAAAATCAACTGCGAAAATAAACCTGAAGTAGCAGACGTGAGCAGAGCTGAAAGACAATCCTGGGATCGAGAACTCACCTTACAGTATTACAGTACTCTGGCGATCATGTTTGGTGGCGTTTTTATGCACATCCACTGGAGGTGTACAAAAATGCACCGTTTTTATGCATCTCCGTTGGCGGTACTGGTTGATTAATGAAAATGTTGCTGCTTGAAGCTCGAAGGAAAAAATAACGATAAGTGTTGAATTGTAAGCTTCAATTTAATAGACGAAGACATACTGTGGACGTTTCTGATTTCCCCTTTATCAACAAAACACACACACACACACACACACACACACACATATATATTATATATATATATATATATATATATATATATATATATAAAATATATATATATATATCTGTATGTGTGTGTTTGTGTTTGTGCGTCTGTATCCGCGTATCTGTGTCAGCACATGAAGAATTGTTGATCATTCAAACTGTGTAGCGTGTTGACATTATGCACACACCTTTTGGGATCTTTATCTGTCATTATATTGACACACTTGGTTTTGTACACATGTGATGAGGTAGACATGTGCTAAGCTTGCTTTTGAAATGTAAACATCTAATCAATTTGAAGTAAAATAAATTGATGAATGGTGGGCTATCGAAAGGGATCGGGGAAGAGAGAGAGAGAGAGAGAGAGAGAGAGAGAGAGAGAGAGAGAGAGAGAGAGAGAGAGAGAGAGAGAGAGAGAGAGAGAGAGAGAGAGTCATTTTCACCACCCTCCCTCCCTCTCTCTCTCCCTCTCTCTCTCCCTCTCTCTTTATCTCCCCCCCCTCTCTCTCTCCCTCTCTCTCTCTATCTCCTCCTCCCCCCCCCCCTCTCTCTTGTCAGTGTGGATTTTAACATCATATGTATACAAACTGGTCGTTTAGTTCTGAGTTTAAACGAAGTGATAATCCCGAGATAAATGTGTAGATGGCGCGGTGTGTCCTGTAATTTAGAGTATTTCCCCAACCCCTTTCAAATCAAATCGTGTCACAGCTGTCCGGGTGTTTTGATTATTTCTTTCTTTCAAAAAATCTCGAGGTTATTAGATATTACTTATTCGATTTTACTCCTTGCGGTATATTAAACTATTATATATATATATATTAATTGATATCTTCATGTTTTTTTTTTCAATATAAAAATTGCTCTCTTTTAATTAATATTAATACATTTGTTAAAAGCCATATGTTTTTATGTGGCTGGATAGCTCAGTGGCTTTTGCCAATATCCACTAAACGTGCTCAAAGCGCTTTACAAACGGTCCCTGTCCAACAGCAACACGTAACGTTATGTTGAACGAGACATGACGCCTGTTAGGCCATATTACATTTTTTTTCCCGACGGAGACAACGCTGTTAACGACACGTACTCGTTTTACACCCGAGAACGATGAGAGAGTGTGAGTAAAGAGTCTTTTTTTTTTCTTCCAAGGACTCTACTATGCGCCGAGCGAGGCTCGAACCCAGGACCTTCCGACCCGAAAGCGAGTGTCATAACACTAGGCCACATAGCACAGTAGTTCTCATTGTTTATGTGTCAGTGCATGGTGTAATCAGTCGGAAGGTGAAAATTTTGGATTTGCTTTTTTTAAATTTTTTACTTTCTTCCTTTCTGTTTTTTTTTCTTGTTGCATTTTCTGAAAGAATATGCTCCCCAGAGCATTTTAATCTTTATTTGAAGTAAATCGGGTGATTTTTCCTGAAGTTATGGTCAGATGTATGGGAAAGGATCCAACAACTTTTCTCAAAATTCATACTTTTTCAGCTATTTCCTGAAGGTATTACAAAAAGGGTTGATTTAATCATTATGACAAAAACTCTTTTTTAAAAATAAAAATTGACATTCTAACTAAACTTGGCAATATCTCAGTTCAAACCTTTTCACCATCCGACTGATTATATCATTCACTGTAACATAATATTATACCTATAGCCTATCTAGTCAGTTGTACAGTTCATTAAAAAAATATTCTATGATTTGCAGTCTGTGTGCTGTTTCCTACACCTTGACATAATGTACGTTCATGAAACCAAAAAGTTCATCGACCCCATAAACTCCAACGATAAATAGTTTTGGCAACAATGAATGCCACTGTTATTTTATGCATGTCGGCAGCAGCTTCTTATGGTTCACACTATTATGTTATGACGATCGACCCAATCAGCAAAGTCCGGTCCGCATTCGTGCACCGTCGCGAACCCGCCGGGTAGCATCGTCACAACACACCTTTCGACTAGATGCTCTGCCGTTTCGGGTTCTTGCCCACAGCGTGGACATATTGGACAGGAAGTGGTGAGGGGGCTTGAGGCACACGGGAGGGCAAAGGTGTAAATCCCGGTCGACCGTCACGAGACCATCCCGGGTATCGAGCCAACGAGCCACATGAGCTGCTCGCCCCGGTGTGTGACTAAATTTGATCCAAACCCGGTGCCCGAATAGCAGCCCTATCCCGGGTGCCACACTATTATCCTTATGCATGTCGGCATTCACCGCTTGTGACAAGGTTAAGGTGTATTGAAGGCCATTGTGCAGCTATAATGTGGTCTAGTTATTGTGGTCTTGCCTTCGGATTGGAAGGTCCTGGGTTCGAGTTCCGTTCTGAGCGGCGCATAGACGAGTCCATGGAAAAGACTCTTTACTCACATTCTCTCACCATACTCAGGTGTAAAATAAAATGAGTATCGGATCGTTAACAACGTTGTCTCTGTCAATTAAAAAAAATTTTTTTTTTTTTTGTAATTTCACCCGATATAACAGGCATCACAATAATCTTGTCCGACATATTATAACGTATTGGTGTTGGCCAGAAACCTCTTGTAAAGCGCTTTGAGCACTTTTAGTGGATACCGCGTTATATCGCTCACGTTTTAAAAAAATAAAAATAAATTATTGTACCCCCTGCTGCTGGGAGAAACGATGTAGTCGGTGCATTTTAGTCTCCAGGCAGCTTTTTTGTACCATGATATTATTATGTTATGTATGTCATGTCATGTCATGTATGTAAGGAATGGGCATGATCTATATTACCATGTGCGGCTATGTGGTCTAGTGGTATGACACTCGCTTTCGGATCGGAAGGTCATGGGATCGAGCCTCGCTCGCTCGGCGCATAGTTGAGTCCTTGGAGAAGGCTCTTTACTCACATTCTCTCACCGTACTCAGGTGTAAAATGAGTACCTGGCCGTTAACAGCGTTGTCTCAGTCCCAAAAATGTGTAATATCGCCTGACTGGCGTCATGTCTCATCCTACATGTTATGTGTTGCTGTTGGCCAGGGACCCCTTGTAAAGCGCTTTGAGCATGTTTAGTGGATATTGCGCTAGCTATATAAAAGCTCAATTTTTTTCAATTTTTTTTTACCATTCCATGTGCTCAAGGTCATTGGCCACATTGGAATATGTGGTCAAAGTGACCCACATAGTGAAAAATGCTCACAGTTTTTGAAATATCTAACATCACGATTGGTCATTTTGTTCAGCTTGACACGCCATGTCTATGTTTACAACTTTCATAAACAAAGCAGCGTGTTTATATTTCTGAGGAAATATCCAATCGTTGGACAGCAACAGACCATGTGATTGATGACTTGGTTGGACGAAAACATGAATATAGATCGCTCCCATTGTCCTCGGCTTAATTTTCGGTACTTTTCTTCCACTCTGCTGATTCCATTGACACAAGGACTTTTCCAGTATTGATTGAAGCCGTCAAAACATACGTAATACTAAAGGGTTTTTGTCTTTCTACCTGTCCAACATGTACCCGCTGTGGGTAAGAACCTGAGACGCAGAGCATCTAGTCGAACGGTGTGTTGTGACGATGCTACCCGGCGGGTTTGCGACGGTGCATGAATGCGGACCGGACTTTGCTGATTGGGTCGATCGTCATAACATAACATAATAGTGTGAAAACCATAAGAGGCTGCTGCCATGTGACCAAGTACACATTATCATCAAGCATAAGTAATATTATACGTACTCACATTATTGTACGAGTTAGATAGAAAGATAGATAGACAGACAGGCAGATGGAAAGATAGATAAGCAGATAGACCGACAGACAGACAGACACCCCACCCCTTGATATGTGTTCATTTCGAATTGTTTACCTAGCACATTAGGCATAGAGAGGGCCTTTTGAGATTATAATTAGGTCGTGCTTCAATGACGATGTACAGGCGTAGGTGGGGGTGGTGGTGGTGGTGGTGGTGGTGTGTGTGTGTGTGTGTGTATGTGTGTGTGTGTATGTGTATGTGTGTGTGTGTATTTATGTGTTTGAGGGGTTGGGGAGAAGGAGAAGGTTGGGGGGGGGGGGGGGGTAAACAAAGCAGTATTATTCATCATTCAATATGTTATATTGTATTATAATTTATAATTTATAATATAATCGGGAGAAAATCCTCTTACTGCGACCCACCCCCTCAATCCGGTATTCTGTCCTGGCGATCCAGATGAGACGCCCATTGCTTATAATAATAACTCTCAACAACAGTCTCTAAATATTGCCAATCATCAACATCCACTATCGCTTAACTGCGACCCACCCCCTCAATCCAGTATTCTCCTGATGAACCAGATGGGACACCCACAAAGGACGTCCAGTCACATTATTGCCAATAATAACACACAACAAGAATCTCTAAATAATATTGCCAATAATAACACACAACAAGAATCTCTAAATAATATTGCCAATAATAACACACAACAAGAATCTCTTAATAATATTGCCAATAATAACACACAACAAGAATCTCTAAATAATATTGCCAATAATAAAACACAACAAGAATCTCTAAATAATATTGCCAATAATAACACAACAAGAATCTCTAAATAATATTGCCAATAATAACACACAACAAAATCTCTAAATTATTGCCAAAATAACACATCAACAAGAATCTCTAAATTTATTGCCAACAATAACACACAACAAGAATCTCTAAATATATTGCCAATAATAACACACAACAACAATCTCTAAATAATATTGCCAATAATAACACACAACAACAATCTCTAAATAATTGCCAATAATAACACACAACAAAATCTTAAATATTGCCAATAATAACACACAACAAGAATCTCTAAATAATATTGCCAATAATAACACTCAACAAGAATCTCTAAATAATATTGCCAATAATAACACTCAACAAGAATCTCTAAATAATATTGCCAATAATAACACACAACAAGAATCTCTAAATTTATTGCCAATAATAACACACAACAACAATCTCTAAATTTATTGCCAACAATAACACTCAACAAGAATCTCTAAATTTATTGCCAACAATAACACACAACAAGAATCTCTAAATAATATTGCCAATAATAACACACAACAACAATCTCTAAATAATATTGCCAATAATAACACACAACAACAATCTCTAAATAATATTGCCAATAATAACACACAACAACAATCTCTAATATTGCCAATAATAACACACAACAAGAATATTTAAACATTGCCAATAATAACACTCAACAACAATCTCTAAATTTATTGCCAACAATAACACTCAACAACAATCTCTAAATTTATTGCCAACAATAACACTCAACAACAATCTCTAAATTTATTGCCAACAATAACACTCAACAACAATCTCTAAATGTATTGCCAACAATAACACTAAACAACAATCTCTAAAGATTGCCAATAATAACACTCAACAACAATCTCTAAATTCATTGCCAATAATAACACTCAACAACAATCTTTAAACATTGCCAATCATAACACATAATATTTGATTGAATCATGCGACTGCAGATTATACGTGACCTTTTAAATAATCATAAAAAAAAAAAGAATTACCAGTGAGGCTACGTGGTCTTGTGGTATGACACTTGCTTTCGGATCGGAAGGTCCTGGGTTCCTGCCTCGCGCTCGGCGCATAGTTGAGTCCTTGGAAAAACGCTCTTTACTCACAGTCTCTCACCGTACTCAGGTGTAAAATGAGTACCTGCCCGTTAACAGCGTTGTCTTTGTCCAAAAACTTGTAATATCGCCTAACAGGCGTCATGTTCCCGTCCTACATGTTAAATGTTGCTGTTGACCAGGGACCCCTTGTAAAGCGCTTTGAGCACTTTTAGTGCATATTGCGCTATATAAAAGCTCCAAAAAAAATGACTCCAACGGGGCGCGAGCTTACATCCTTTTAACCCATGGGTATGTCAGTGCGAAAACCTCAAATATCCGTTCACTAACCAGTAGGGGTTTGTTTAAACACAGAAGAATGCTGGAAAACTTGTTTTGTTTTAGAGACAAACAGCCCTCTAGTTTGACGTGTAAATATTTTCAGGTCTGACATCCGAACAAATAACGTGATGTTGAATGTAAGCTTCAATTTAATTACAAAAAAACCCCCCAAAAACAGACCAAATGAACGTTTCGGGTTTCCCCTTAATCAACAAAACAGGATGAATGAAACACCACAGATGAATGAGATGATGTGGTAGTGGCGTAGTTAAGATGAATAAACATTTATTCATCTTAACTACGCCACTACCACATCATCTCATTCGTTAACAAAAAACAAAAAACAAAAAAAAACCAAAAACCAAAAAAACAAACAAAACAAAACAACAAACAAAAACAAAACAAAACAAACAAACAAAATCAAACAAGCAAACAAAAAAAAAAAACAACCTTGTATTGAAGCTTCAAGCAGCATGTTATGATGATTATTTACGGATTACTCGAACAAAAAAAAAAAAAAATCAAAATCTTGCTGTAATGATATTATAATAATTATTTTGAGATCAATGTCACTCTGATCTTTTTTTTTTACCTGTCGTAAACCCGGCATAAAACCCACCGATCAACCTGGCTTACCTGTCTGTTAACTGCCATTCTCGGGAAAGACACGAATGTAGGCCCTACTTATTATTATTATTATTTTTTTAAAAAGAAAAATGGCCAGAACTCGTCCTTCAAATAAATATCGATCGATTTAAATTTATGGCCCCTCGCTCATCTTGGCAAAACTCTAAAGCCCTAGATAGGTTTGAGCGGTTTTTTGTTTGTTTTTTGTTTTGTTTTTGTTTTTGTTTCGTTGTCTAGATATGAGGAGTCATTTAAATCGATCGATATCATTTAATTTGAGAAGGATGAGTTTTCTGGCCAAAATTTAAAAAAAAAAAAAAATCATAAAAAAACAAAAAAAAAACAAAACAAAAACAAAACCAAAACAGATTACTGCAGTTAGCTGGTTAAAAGGAGTTTGCCGGGCTATCAGGCAGGTATGTCAGGTAGAAAGAAAGTGGGGGGAGAAAAAAAAATATTCCAAGAAACCACAATGCGTAAAGCAAACTAAAACATACTTACAACATAACGAAATCGGTAAAGACTGCCTGGGCATGTTTAAACATACCTGCCAACCCTTCCGCCTTTTGGCGGAATCATTCCTATTTTCACTCTTCCATTTTGTACTATTATTCCGTCGTTGTCTCTAAAATTTCGGTGTTCAAAAATTATGATAATGGTAAGAATAAAAAAAAACCCCAGCAAAGCAAAGAGAGAGAGAGAGAGAGAGAGAGAGAGAGAGAGGAGAGAGGAGAGAGAGAGAGAGAGAGAGAGAGAGAGAGAGAGAGAGAGAGAGAGAGAGAGGGGAGAGAGAGAGAGAGAGAGAGAGAGAGAGAGAGAGAGAGAGAGAGAGAGAGAGAGAGAGAGAGAGAGAGAGAGAGAGAGAGAGAGAGAGGAGAGAGAGAGAGAGAGAGAGAGAGAGAGAGAGAAGAGAGAGAGAGAGAGAGAGAGAGAGAGAGGAGGAGAGGAGAGAGAGAAGAGAGAGAGAGAGAGAGAGAGAGAGAGAGAGAGAGAGAGAGAGAGAGAGGTGAAATTCCTATTTATTGTCTAAAATTCCTATTTTCAGACGTTCTGATTCCACTTTTGGAATGTGATGGGTTGGCAGGTCTGCATGGTAACACCTTCATTACATAACATAGGTGCGTGAAATGCCAGGAATTTACTCGGTTGCGAAAGAAATTGCCGATTTGCAAGGTTGATACATTTTGTTTGTGTTATTATTATTATTATTATACACATTATTATCTGAATATTATAGGGAATGAGATTAGCGGAAGAGTAGCGTCCCTTGATTGGACGTCACCCATAGTCTGTGACGTCACCGGCGGAAAAGTTATTCAAGAGAGAACGTCATGTTGGTTGTCCTCTCTTCCGGTGAAAGCGGCTTGAGACACTTCAAAACCAAATTGACGTTCTCTCTGTAAGGTGTCGTCCAATCAAGGGACGCTACTCTTCCGCTAATCTCATTCCCTATATATAATGTATTTCATCAAGCCGACATAAATGTAACTTACACGGGGGTCCCAATGATAGCTCAGTTGGTAGAGCACTCGCTTCACAATCAAAGGGACCGAGATGGATCCTGCATGCCGTCGAGATTTTTTTTTCTGACCCCCCCCTCCTGTCCATCCAGCGGTGATTGGGTGGGTAGCTGGATCTGTTTAATCTGTCAGAAAGTACTTTTCGATAGACTAGCGTCCTATCCAAAGGATAGTAAGGAATTGCTATTGCCCGTTTCACGCTACAGAAACCGGGATAAACCCCGGATTCGCGGGTCTGATGGCTCTTTATGACTTTAAAAAAAAAAAAAAAAGTAACTTAAACGGGGGGGGGGGGGGGGGGGGGGGGGGTCCGGGTCCCAATAGTTGGTAGGTCACACGTTTCACAAGCAAAAAAACACAAACGCTCGGAAGTTAATCCTGGATACGGTCGGGATTTTCCTTCTTCTTCCCACCCTCGTGTTCATTCAGCAATGATTGGGTAGCTGGGTGTGTATATATTCTGGCAGAAAGTACTTTGAGATAGATTAGCGTCCTATCCAAAGGGTAGCAAGACATTCTTTTCTGTCCGTTTAACGCCATAGTCGTAGGGGATAAACACGGTTTTATGGATAGCTGTGTTATTATAGTTGCGAAGGAATGTAATTTAAATCACACGATTTACACATTAAAAAAACTGAGCTTTTATATAGGGCAATATCCACTAAACGTGCTCAAAGCGCTTTACAAGGGGTCCTGGCCAACAGCAACACATAACATTTAGAACGGGACATGACGCCTGTTAGGCGATATTACAAATTTTTGTTTGGACAAAGACAACGCTGTTAACGACCAGGTACTCGTTTTACACCTGAGTACGGTGAGAGAATGTGAGTAAAGAGCCTTCTCCAAGGACCCAACTATGCGCCGAACGCGAGGCTCGAACCCACACCTTCCGATCCGAAAGCGAGTGTCATACCACTAGACCACATAGCCGCACGACAGTGACTGGCAGCGAAATCCCGGCATATTATATTATAAACCTGCTACATTTTGTAAAAAAAAAATTGTCACCGAATGTGCATTTCAAGCGGCATTTATCTATAGATAGAACGAAGATGACGTCACACTCAGGCCTTTGTTATTGAATTTTGCCATCCGCGTTTATGAGTAATTTCTCACTAAACTGTATTAACCGGACTATAAACGATCACGGTTACACATAGTTTTGTGCGTTGTTCCGTTATTCTTCCGGATGGCAATGTTGTGAGCTTCTTAGCCAAGCGCATAATAACATCTATAGATAGTATGCGCTTGGCTAAGAAGCTCATAAAATTGCCATCCGGAAGTATAACGAACCAACACACAAAACTGTGTGTATCCATGAACGTTTATAGTCAGGTTAATACAGTTTAGTGAGCATTACTCATAAACGCGGAGGCAAAAAACAATAACAAAGACCTGAGTGACGTCATCTTCGAACTATCTATACAATTTAC
Source organism: Berghia stephanieae (assembly GCF_034508935.2). Taxonomy (NCBI): domain Eukaryota; kingdom Metazoa; phylum Mollusca; class Gastropoda; order Nudibranchia; family Aeolidiidae; genus Berghia; species Berghia stephanieae. The sequence goes on from NW_027627466.1 coordinate 18,930, forward strand.
ATAATTTTACACGACTTTGGTTTGGAGAGAAATGATGAAGTGATACTAGACTGCTAGAAGCTGTGGACTGTAAAAAGTAATGAAGAAAATAATGAATATAACAGCTTCCAAAAAAAAAAAAAAAAAAAAAAAAAAAAAAAACAAAACAAAAAAAAAAAAACAAACAAAATATCAAACACGGAACGTTTCGGGCTCAAAACCCTTCTTCAGCCAACAAAAAACCCACAAGATGAGCTAGGGCGATGTGACTTGCTCAAGGCCACACAACGCAGAGGGTATTCGAACTCGGCACTTTTCGGACAAGAAGC
>NW_027627467.1:0-5149 GCF_034508935.2 Berghia stephanieae
CTTCTTCTTCTTCTATTTTTCTTCTTCTTCTTCTTCTTCTTCTTCTTTTCTTCTTCTTTTATTCTTCTTCTTCTTCTTCTTCTTCTTCTTCTTCTTCTTCTTCTTTTTCATTCTTCTTCTTTTTCTTCTTCTTCTTCTTCTTCTTCTTTCTTCTTCTTCTTTTCTTCTTCTTCCCTTTTTCTTCTTCTTTTTCTTCTTCTTCTTCTTCTTTTCTTCTTTCTTCTTCTTCTTTCTTCTTCTTCTTCTTTTCTTCTTCTTCTTCTTCTTCTTCTTTTCTTCTTCTTCTTCTTCTTCTTCTTCTTCTTCTTCTTCTTCTTTCTTCTTCTTCTTCTTTTCTTCTTCTTCTTTCTTCTTCTTCTTCTTTTCTTCTTTCTTCTTCTTCTTCTTCTTCTTCTTCTTCTTCTTCTTCTTCTCTTCTTCTTCTTCTTCTTCTTCTTCTTCTTCTTCTTTTCTTCTTCTTTTCTTCTTCTTTTCTTCTCTTCTTTTCTTCTTCTTCTTCTTTTCTTCTTCTTCTTTTTTCCTTCTTTTTTTCTTCTTCTTCTTCTTCTTTTTTCTTCTTCTTCTTTTTCTTCTTCTTCTTCTTCTTCTTCTTCTTTTCTTCTTCTTCTTCTTCCCCCTTCTTCTTCTTCTTTTCTTCTTTTTTCCCTTCTTCTTCTTCTTTTCTTCTTCTTTTTCTTCTTCTTCTTTTTCTTTTCTTCTTTCTTCTTTTTTATTTCTTCTTCTTCTTCTTCTTCTTTTCTTTTTTCTTCTTTTCTTCTCTTCTTCTTCTTCTTCTTTTCTTTCTTCTTCTTCTTCTTCTTCTTCCTTCTTCTTTTCTTCTTCTTCTTCTTTTTTTTCTTTCTTCTTCTTCTTCTTCTTCTTCTCTTTTTTTCTTCTTCTTCTTTTTCTTTTTCTTCTTTTCTTCTTTTCTTCATCTTTTCTTTTCTTTCTTTTCTTCTTTTTTCTTCTTTTTTCTTCTTCTTCTTTTCTTCTTCTTCTTTTTCTTTTCTTTCTTCTTCTTCTTCTTTTCTTCTCTTTTTCTTCTTTTCCCTTCTTCTTTTTCCCTTTTTTTTTTTTTTTCTTTTCTTTTTCTTTTTTCTTCTTCTCTTTTTCTTCTTTTCTTTCTTCTTTTTTTCTTCTTCTTCGTGGTCTTTGATGTTCCTTAAAAGAGGGTCCAGACTACAGTTATTTTTATGAATTTCTCAAACACACACACACACCACCCCCACACACCCACCACAACACAACCCACACCACACAAACACTCACCCATATTCACAATAAACGCGTAATCATTATTTTTGATATTTATTTTTACTATTTTTCCCCAATGACGCAATTATTTTTGAGAATTATGATGGAGTCGGGAAAAAAATTGGGGGTAAACCAAGCAAAAATTTCTTAAACTTTAATGTGTTTGTTTTTTTTGTTTTGTTTTTTTTTTGTGGGTTTTTTGTTGGTTTTTTTGTGTTTTTGTTTTTGTTTATTTTATTTGTTTTTTTTTTAATTTTTTCTTTTTCTTTTTTTGTTTTTGTTTTATCTGTAAAAAGGATAATGGGGAAAAAAAAATTCATCTATTAATCTTTGATTTTTTTTTTATTTTCTATAAATTTTTTTTATTTTCTCTATGTAATTTTGTTTCCATTCTAAAAAAATATGGGTTTCCCGAAAAAAAAAAGGGTAAAAAAACCGTTTATTTTATTGTATTTTACCATTGTTTTTTTTTAAATTTAATTTTATCTTTTTTGACGAAAACACAGAAATCCCCTTTTTATCAAATTATTGGCGCCTATTCTCATTGCGCTGATCCCCTTTTTAAAGGGAAAATTCTTTTTTTTTGTTTTTTAAAACTTTTTTTTCTATTTACTTTTATATCTTTTCTATGGGAGATAAAACCCGTTAATGAGCAGCCCGGGAAATTGTTTCCCGCCGACATCCGGTTTCCGGTAAATAAAAAGACAACCAGGAAATAGCGGGATTGCCACTGACACAACCTACGACTGGAGCAATTCCTTCCCGACTTTGTTGGATACCGTTTCTGTGTAAGGAAATGATTTTAAAATGAATAAAATAGGAGGGGGCATTTTAGAGACGGCAAAAAAAGCTTTAAAAATATTTATAAGTGAACATTGCGTATCAACAGAGCTAAATAATAAATTCGCGTGGCTAAGGAGTTCCAAAAATTGCCTTTCCGGAAAATTAACGGACCAACACACAAAACTTTTTGTAACCATGATCGTTTATAGGGCAGGTTAATACATTTTGGGGGAGAATTAATCCCTAAACGCGGGGTGGGAAAAACAAATTTAAAAAGGGGACGTCAACTTCGCTTATCTATAAAATAAAAAAACGAGACAAAATCTTGAGCTTTTTAAAAGAGCAATTTCCTTATGTGTCAAGGCGTTTTTCAAGGGTCCCTACCAACCCCCAAAAAATTAACTTGTAGGACGAGCTAGACCCCTGTTTGGCAATATAACTTTTCTTTTCGAAAAAAAACAAAGTGTTAATGGGCCCGGACTCATTTTACAGGTACGGTGAGAGAATTAGGTAAAGAGCCTTTTTAATCATCAAAAAGCGCCCCCGGGAATGGAACCCAGGGCCTTCCACCCGAAGGGAAGTGTATACTACTAGCCCACACGCCCCACATGGGGGCCCTTAACTTTTTTGAATTTGGAAAATTTTTGCTACCTTTGTTTGGACGCTAAATAAAATACCTACCAACTATCACTGCTGGGGAAACAGGGGGATCCCGGAAATGAATCTCGAGTTCCCCGGGGCAATTGATCCTGGGTTTCCTTTTCATGTGAACGAGGCTCTACCAACGGCATCGGGACCCCTAGTGAAAAATGAGTAATTTTAAAAAAAGCTCAAATTGAAAGCTTAAATAAACGAAATATTAATACCGTTTGGGCGAGGGTCACGTTTGATGTGTTTTCAGGTTTTGAAAAATAATGCTGACTTTTTTTAATGAAGGTAAGAGTCAATGCGTTTGGGTTTTAAAATTCAGCCCCTTTCAGTTTTATTTTTATTATTTTTTATTTTCTTTTATTTGTTTTTTTTTTGTTGTTGTCGTCGTTATTTTTTGTTTGTCTTTTTTGTTTTGGTTTTTTTTTTGGGGTTTTTTTTTTTTTTGTTTGTTTTGTTTTGATATTTTATATATATAAATTTAAAAAAATTTAATATTATATATATTAATTAAATAATATATATATAAAGAAATTATAGGGAAAGGAAGGGATATTTGATAATTTTCGTTTTTGATGTTGGGGGGGGGGCGGGGGGGGGGGGGGGGGGGGGGTATTACGTTGTTTGTTTGTTTTTTTTGTTTGGATTTTTGTTTTGTTTTGTTTTTTTTTGTTTGGGGTGGGGGGGGGGGGGGGGTGAGTCTTTTTGCTTTTTTTGTATTCTGTATTTTTTTGTTTATTTTTTTGATTTTTTTTTTTTTTTTTTTTTTGAGTTGTTTTTTTTTTTTATAAACGTTTTATTTTTTTTTTTCCGCATTCACAATAAAAGCATTTCCAACATTGAGAGTTTGAAAAAAAACACAACGAAACCTTCTGGGATAAAAATAAAATAAAAATAATAAAAAAATAATTAAAAATAAAAATAATAATAATAATAATTAAAAATAATAATAATAAAATAATGATGATGATAAAAATAAAAAAAAATAATAATAATAATAATAATAAAAATAATAATATAAAAATAATAAAAATAAAAATAAAATAATAATAAAAATAAAAATAATTTTTATTGTCCATAGTATGGCAATTTGTCATTTAGTTACACTTGTGAAAAACGGTATATAAAACTATAACTTTTAAAACAATAGTTCCTCCTACTTTTTTTCTCTCCCCTTTCTCTCTCTCTCTCTCTCTCTCTCTTCTCTCTTCTCTCTCTCTCTTTTTTTCTTTTTTCTCTCTCTTTTTTTTTTAAAACCCAAAAGGCACCAAAAACCCAAACAAACATTAAAAAAGATTACATGACAGACGTCTAGATAGTTGTTTGTAAAGGTTTGTTGTTTTTTTGGTTTTGGGGGGTTTGTTGTTTTTATTTTGTTTTTGTGGTTGTGGTTTTTTTTTTGGTTTGTGGTTTTTTTTTGTTTTTTTTTTTTTTTTTTTGTCTTTTTTTTTTTTTTTGTTTTAAAATTTGTGTTTTTTTTTTGTTTTGGTTGTTTTTTTTTGTCTTCTTTTTTTTTTTTCGCTTTTAAAAATTTGTGTTTTATTTCTGTTTTGTTTTGTTCTGTTTTATTTTTTTTTGTTAATTTATTTTGGGGGGGGGGGAGGAGGGTAGGGTTGTGTTTTTGTTTTTTTTTTTCTGAAAAAACCAAAAAAAAAAGGGGGGGGGGGGGTTGTTGATATTTTAAGTGTATTTTTTTGGGGGTTTTTTTTTTTTTGGTTTATTTTGGGGGTTTGGGGGGGGGGGGGGGTTTTTTTTGCTTTGTATTTTAATTTTTTTTTTTTTGGGGGGCGGGGGGGGTGGGGGTTTTGGGGTTGGTGGTTTATTAAATTTATTTTTTAAAATTTTACCGGCTTTATCTACAATGACAATTTTCAATTTCACCCAAAGGGCAGTTGATATGATTATTTTTGAAAAGAATTTTTTTATAGGGCATTCCACTAAACCTGCTCAAAGCTGTTTCAAGGGGTCCTTGGCCAACAGCAAAAACTTAACTGTAGGGCGGGACATGACCCTGTTGGAGTAAAAGACAAAAGCTGTTATGGCAAGGTACTCAAATTTTCACCCGGATGGTGAGAGAAAGTGGAAAGTGCCCCTTTTCCAAGGACTCAACTATGCCAAAAGCGAGCGGGCTCAACCCTGACCTTCCCATCCGAAAACCCGTGTAACAGCAAGACCCCCATAGCCGCACATAATAATATCAATTTTATTCCTCTTTGATTTAAAAAAATCAAATCAAAAATGATTCCATTTAGCGATAAAGGGTAAACTCTTAAAAGTTTCCCCTTTCCAAACCATTTTCAGGAATTTCCCAAAACTTCACACCGAACTAAAAACCCAAATATTTTTTTTTTCACTCAAAAAAGCAATAGCGTAAGTTCTTGCGATACTAATTTCTTTTGCAAAAAATCTCTACAATACACTGTTATTTTCTTTTAAAATTTTTTGTGAAGTAAAAAAAAATTGAATAAGAAAAATGTTGGGCCTT
>NW_027627468.1:0-5149 GCF_034508935.2 Berghia stephanieae
ATGAAATTTTCCCGAATTATCGGGGGTTCCCACCCCCTTAAATTCAAGTACTTTGAAATCTTTAAATTTTGAAAATGATTAGAAAACCCCTTAAATTTTCCTTTTTAGGAAAATTCCTAAATTTTGGGCGAGATCCCCCTTACTAAAACCCACCAGCAAAACCCCCAACCCTATAAACTTTTATTTGGGTCCCCCAAAACACCCCCCCTTTGCCCACTACTGCAACTGTCATCCTACTCCCACCCCCTATTTCCCCCTAATCCCCTTTATACTACCACAAACCCCCTCACCCCCCCTATCACCTCTACAAAAAACCCCCCAATACCCTTTATCACCACTACTACTAAAATCCCCCCTAGCCCCTCACTACCCCTACCCCCCCCCCCATATTTACAACTATTTACCCCCCTCCTTTAAACCATTCCTGAACCCCACCCCCACCCAAAAATCCCTAATACCATACTCAACCACTACCCATCCCCACCCCCCAAAAAAGGCGGGAAATTTCCCGACAATTGTTAGCTTTCCGTATTTGTTTAGTGCTCCCATTTTTAAAAAAAGGAAAAAATAAAATTGAAAGGGGCAAAAAAACAAAAGAAACCCAAAAAAGAAAATAAAGAGTTTTATTTATGCCTTGACAAAATCTTTTTTTATTCTGTTTGGGATTTGCCGATTAAAAAAAACAAAAAAAAAAAACCCCAAAACAAGCCCTTTTTTTTTGTGCGCCCCAAAAAAAAAAACAAAAAGTCAGTAGGTATTTAACTTTCCCACTTGAATTTCACCTTAGCATCCCTACTTCCATGGGACTAAGGGGGGTGACATTTTGTGTCGCATCGACACACTAGTCAGTAACCCAAAAAACACCACAGCTTTGTGTCAGACTTGGCCATTTCTTTCTTTTTTACTCCCGCCCCAAAAACCTTTTTTCCCGGGTTTGGGACAATCTCAGTTCCTCCCTTTTTTCTTTATTTTCATTTCTAAATTTGAACCGAAATGATGAGTGCGAAAAAAATATTTTTCTTTTTAATATATTTTTTTATTCGAAAGGGGGTTGGGGACTGTCTCAGGGGGAAGGGTTTTCTTTCCTAAACGACAGGGATTGTTTAATTTTCTTTTTCCCCCTTTTCCCACCGCCCCAAAACCCAACCCCTCTCCTTTTTCTTCTTCTTCTTCTTCTTCCTTTTTTCTTTTTTTTCTTTTTTTTTTTTCTTCTTTTTTTTCTTTTTTTTCTTCTTTTCCTTTTTTTCTTCTTCTTCTTTTTTCTTTTTTTAAGAATTAACCCCAAATATACAAAAAATCAGTTTTAAAATTTAAAAAAACCCCAGGGGGGAAAGGGCCCGTGCGTTTCCCAACTTTAAAGAAATGGGAAAACCTTAGAAAAGTAAAAATTTGTTCTCTTCCTTTCTTTTTTCCCAATTTAACTCTGCCCGGGGCCCAAAAATGTTTGTACTTTAAAATTTGGGTTTTTTAATTTTTTTTTTTTTTTTGCAAAATTGGGCCCTGCTTATTTTTTTTAAAAATTGAGTTGGGGAAAAAAATGACATGTTTTGATAGCCCAATTTGAGTGTCTTTCTGTGTTGTGTTTGAAAACCTTTTTTTTTAAACTTTCTTCCAAGATTCATCGCCCTTTGGGCCCCCACGGCGCCTGGCCGTTACGGTGATGGGTTTTGTTAAAAACCTTTGGGGCACAAAGCAGCTGGGGGGCCCGGGGGGGAGTAGGGGAGGGGGGGAATTTTTTTGTCAGAGGGAAGCAGACTTTGGGAAAACCTGTGGTCCAGACTTAATGGACCAAGGCGAAAGGCTCACAAGTTGTATGGACCAGACCCCAGACTAGTTTTGGTTTAGAGGAAATCCCGTTACAGGTAAAACCCTTTAATATCTTTTTTGTAAACACTAAAGAAAGTCTTGAGAAAAATTACAGGGCAATAATGAAAAATCAAAAGCGAATGGCGACTCTTATTTTTTGCTTTGATCTTGTGACCCCCTGTCCCCCCCCACTGGGTTTTCCCCCTGTCCCCCTTCCCACCCCCCTGATCACAGGCAAATATGATAACAGGGAACTTCCTGTCACAATGTTAATTCCCTGCCCTTCGTCATTTGAAACAAGGGGAGGTAAAGGGTCCGAAAAAAGGGGTGTTATTACAAAAACTCTAAGAAATGATATTAATCATTTAATAGGAAAAATTTATGTGTACCCGATTTTTCTCTGTTTTTTTTTATTTTTATTTTGTGGTAACTATATATTTTTTTGTGAAGTGAAAATGGATTTTAAAAGCAGAAAAATTTTTCAAATTAGTGAAAAAAATTTTCTGTCCTCCTTATATCTTTGATTAAAATTTTTTTTAAAAACTGTTTTGTCCCCATAGGGTATATTTTTTTCACCCTAATAATTAAAAAAATTTTGCAATTGTTTGCCCCAAGATTAGTAAATTCACAAGAAAAAAAAGTTAGATTTTTTAAAATCTGGGCAATCCGTTGTGTGAAAAAAAAATTATTATTTTGGTTGAGTGTTTTATTTTTTTTAAAAAAATTTTATTTGTGGTACTAAAAATTTTTTTTAAAGCAAGGAGGGAAACTTTCTTGGAAACTCATTAACAAAACTAAATAAATCCATGTAGATTTTTGGCAAAAAATTTTTGAAAGAAACAGAGTCCCCCAAAAAATTTCCCATCAGAAATGGTCTGATTTCAGAAAGGTTTTCGATTTTTTGTCGTTTTGTTAAAAAAAAGACCTTAACCCCTATTCTGCATTTTTTTTTGGCATTGTCCCAAAACATCACAAAAATCTAGAAAATGAACTGAATGCATTTGATGACGGAATCTCTAAGGAAAGAGCTACATTTTCCCCGGGTCGAAGGAGAAATCTTACTATAGAAATTTATGGCCGGTGTGGGAAAGGCGTTGCATTTAAAAACAGATAAAGACTTTGTAAGAACATGCTTGTCACGAGTGATACGAAAGTCGAAAAGAGGAGGGGGGGAAGCAACTTAAAAAGATGAAGAAAAAATTGCAAGACATGAAAGAATGTAAAGAAAGAAAACATCATACAGTTAGAATAGCAATACAACATGTTTTAGATCAGAATAAAATTGTCAGTCAAGCATTTCACGGTGGCCACTTCATTGAACAATCACTGCATAAAGAAAGAAATTACAGAGCCCTTTTACAAAGACAGCTATACATGCAGATAGTACAAACACTCAAAGAGACACCCAAATCACGAAAATTTAATCAACTCGGGGATCAAATAATACTTTAAATGACAGCTACGAGATGTACATAAATTAGTAACCCCATTCAAATCCCATGTCTCAGAAGAAATTGAAAGAGCAGAGGAAGCCGTCACAAGGTACTTGCGGGAATTACAGAGAAGCATTCCCTCACTAAATTTTACCCCAAATTACATATATTGGAAATGCACTGCATTGACTGGTTGAAGCGATATAAGATCGGGTTTTGGATTCCATGGCGAGCAAGGGGGTCAACTGCTCCATTCTAGCATAGGGAAGATTGAAAAAAGGCAGGAGGCTTTGAAGCGAAAAAACAAATTGTCTTTCACAATCGAAACATCATTGCTTTAAGTTGAACCAGACGTCGTTTGTCACTTCATAAGGGCCCCGAATGGTGTTGCTTACATTGTGATTAGACATTGAAATTTCGTTAGTTTTGATGTGTGAAAAAAGAAAGATTTGTGATAGAAATATTTCTTAGTAAATTTATTACTGACAATGTGATCGGGAATGTGGACAGACCGTAGAATTTTTATTATTAATTAATGAAATATGACATCAAGTGAACTTATTCATAAGGAATGATTGGAATCAGTTTTATAAGACACACCTAACACATACCTTCCAGCCATCTACTGTGACTGGTAATTTTTGTGGACAGGATACTGGTGGATTGATAAGGAGTTACCCCAAAAATCAAGACTCTCACAGGTCAGGTCTGAACACGCCATAAAACTTACTATACTTTTTCCCCTTTCTTCTTGCTTTTGATTATCCCAAAATTATTTGCCTGTACGGTGGGCTTAGCTATTTATTCCACAGCTTCTACCAATTATAGTTATGATCTTTTTTGGAATTATAGTACCCAAATCATGAAGAGTGGTGTTACAAAACCATTAGGTTCATAGCCAACAAATGGTATGACAATATTATTTAAATTATGAAGAAACAAGAGTATATAAATTTTTAAAAGTTACGTCAACGGATTATTGAGCAACGATTATTTGAAAATATCAAAAAATGCAGAATCGGAGAGAAAAAATTTCAGGTAGTGAAAATGCCCATGCCAGTAGCATGATGAGTCCCCCGACCTGTCACAAATTGATTTATTACCCTCCCACAGGTGGAGCGCTGGCTCGTAGCCATGGGAAATATACCCAATGATTTTAAATTACCCCTCTGCCAATGACAACCATTGATAAACAAATTTGACACAACTTTTGTGATCTCGTTTTCTAAGAACCTCCTGTGTGGTTGTAAAGCAATATTAAACCCAAAATTAATTTTACCATCATTCTGTCAATACAATAATTTAATAGCTCTTTTTGTGTAACTGTGCGTGTTTTGTTGTATACTTGCGATTAGAAACTTTTATCCAGCTTCAGGGATGTCATGTACTTTTTAAAAATACACTTTTTACTGGCGACAAAACCTATTTGATCTTCTAAGTTTGTGTTTTATATATGACTTTGATTTTATTCCGGGTATCCAAAAGCCCTTTTTCCCCGATTTCAAAGCTTATTATCCTTAAAACATTATCGATATTTTGCATCTGATTTTCACATGTGGTTTTCCAATATTCTAGGGAAAACTGAGTTTTTTTTAAAGTATAAAAATATCACAATATCCACTAAACGTGCTCAAAGCACTTTCCAAAGCCATTAAAATGGGTGGGGTTTCCTGCCTCCCTTTTTTGGGAGGGAGGTCTTACTGCGTCTTTTATTTTCCCTTATTAACTGTTTTCCAACATGCTTTCTGTCTTTGTCTTGGAAAGGGGATTACTTGGTTTTGGGCCTGGCCCTGGCTGGGAGGTAAACGTCTTTTGTATGTTAGATTTTTGTGAGATGAAACTTTTTGTTTGTAAAGAACACGTTTTCCCCCCTTCTATTTCTTGTGTAACTACCCCCATTGTTTAATTAA
>NW_027627469.1:0-5149 GCF_034508935.2 Berghia stephanieae
CTTTTCCCCCCCCCCAAACCCCCCACAAAAAAAAAACAAAAACTTGCCCCCTTTGCGCGTGAGCGAGTGATCTACCGACTGATGGTCGGGAGATCCTAGCATGGATCTTGGTCCCTTTGCGCGTGGAGCGAGTGATCTACCGACTGATGGATCGGAGATCCTAGCATGGATCTTGGTCCTTTGCGCGTGGAGCGAGTGATCTACCGATGATGGATCGGGAGATCTAGCATGGATCTTGGTCCTTTGCGCGTGGAGCGAGTGATCTACCGACTGATGGATCGGGAGATCTGCATGGATCTTGGTCCTTTGCGCGTGGAGCGAGTGATCTACCGACTGATGGATCGGGAGATCCTGCATGGATCTTGGTCCCTTTGCGCGTGGAGCGAGTGATCTACCGACTGATGGATCGGGAGATCCTAGCATGGATCTTGGTCCTTTGCGCGTGAGCGAGTGATCTACCAACTGATGGATCGGGAGATCCTAGCGTTGGTTGGGTTTACATTTTTGGTGCAAATCCCTGAAACTGATGGTAAGGAGAGAACTATTTTTTAAAAAACACAAAAAATAAACCCCAAAAAACTTGAGTTTTTATATAGCGCAATAACCACATAACATGCTCAAAGCGGTTTACATGACCAACAGCAACACTTAACATGTAGGGTAGGGACATGACGCATTTAAGGCGATATTGCAATTTATTTTTATGACAGAGACAACGCTGAAAGCCAGGTAATCATTTTATACCTGAGTACGATGAGAGAATGTGAATAAAGAGCCTTTTTCAAGGACTCAACTTAACTAAACGCCAAGCGAGGCTCGAACCCAGGACCTTCCGATCCGAAAGCGAGTTTCACATCACAAGACCACAGAGCCGCACAAATTTATAGTGAATATGAAAAGTCGATGAAAACATTCTACACCTTTCCAGTTTCTTCTTATTATGTATGTAAGTCTATAAATCCAGCTGTCATTAAAATCCTCTCTGACAATAACCGTTATGAGGCGGTGGGTCACCTGTTTTGTTGCATTTCTACGACTACAGGTCACGGTGATCTCTTTACAACAGAAATCAAAGGGGATTGGATTGGTGACCTGACACGATGAATCTTATGGTTGGGGGGGGGGGGTGGGGAGTACAAGAAGGATGGAGAAAGAGAGGAGAGGAGAGAGGAGAGAAGAGAGAGAGAGAGAGAGAGAGAGAGAGAGAGAGAGAGATGTGTGTGTGTGTATATATATATATATATATATATATATATTATATATATAGAGAGAGAGAGAGAGAGAGAGAGAGAGAAAGAGAGAGAGAGAGAGAGAAAGAGAGAGAGAGAAAGAGAGAGAAAGCGAAAAAGAAAGAAAGAAAGAGAGAGAGAGAGAGACAGAGAGAGAGGAGAGAGAGAGAGAGAGAGAGAGAGGAGAGAGAGAGTAATGAAAATAAAAGGTGTAGAGAGAAGGCTGGGAGGCGGGTGAGGCGGGGTGTCGTGAGTCATGCCTCACGCTTGTCAGATTACGGTGGTCAGTTGACAACGGACAATCAAGTCGATTGGGTTGGTGAAATGACACGATGAGTTGTTGGAAGAGAGAGAGAGAGAGAGAGAGAAGAAGAAGAAGAAGAAAGAAGAAGAAGAAAGAAGAAGAAGAAGAAGAAGAAAGAAGAAGAAGAAGAAGAAGAAGAAGAAGAATGAAGAAGGGGGAGGGGAGGAAGGTGGTAGTGGTGGTGGTGGTGGTGATGGAGGATGAGGAGGTGGGGAAGCAGAAACGTTAAGAAGGTGGATGTAAAACTTCGCAATTCGATGCCCATAGTGTCAGGAACGCTAGAACAACTCCTAGAGAATGGGGCCCGATAATGCAGCGATCCAGCCCCCGGTGTCCGGAGGGAGACGATTACGGGAAACTGGATGAGTAAGATCAAGAGAGAGGGAATGGGGATACCCTCTGATGCGCATAATGGACGGTGCTCCAAGTGGGAGTGAGGAAGATCTTAGTGTGAAGTGAATTGGAACTATGGGAGATGGAATTGAATGAATGGGAATTGAAGCGGGATATGGGAGGTGGGCACCAGAGGGGAATTAACCCTAGACTATTGGAGATGGGCATCAATGGGGAAAGATCCTAGGATTACGAGAGGTAGATACCAGTGGAGAGTGAAGCCAGAATTATGGGATTGGGACACCGGTGGGAGGACCCCAAAAGGGTACTTCATATTCCGAAATCATTGAAGTTATGGGAAGTGGGTGGCAGTGGGGAGGTGAAACAGGGACTCAGGGAAGTGGACACCAGTGGGGAGTGAACCTGGCACAGTGGGGGAAGGATATTCAGAAGGAAATGATCCTTGAGTTATGGGAGATAGATAGCCGTGGGAGTTGAAGCCGGACTATGGGAAGTGGACATCAGAGGGGAATTAACCTGAGCTATGAGAGTTAGATACCAGTGGACAGTGAAGTCGGGAATGTGGGAGGTGAGACACCATCGGGTAGTGAACCAGAAGGGTACTTCTTTTTTTTTAACGAAATCTACCAAAACCGTCTAAAGTTATGTGATGCGGGCAGCAGTGGGGAACGAACCTGGGACTATGGGAGGAGGATATCATAGGGAAATGAACCTGGGGCTATGGGAGATCGATACCAGTGGGATTTAAAGCCGGAGCTATGGTGGCACCAATGGGGTGACAGGAGTGGGGAATAGACCAGGGACAGTGGTAGGTGTGGGCAACCCATAGGAATGTTTGAGGTGGACACCAGTGGGCAATGAACCGGGAGCAATGGGAATGGACAACCAATGGTGAATGATCAGATGACAGTAAGGTGAGATACAAGTGGAGAGTGAACGCGGGACTGTAGGATGTGGACACTAATAATAAATTAACACAAGGCTGAGAATAAAAACACCAAATGGAGAGTGAACCGAGACTAAATGGGTTGGGACACAAGTGGGTAGTGAACCTGGGAATATGGGAAAAGGCATCCAGTGGGGAATGAAACTGGGTCGATGGGAGGTGGATACGGTGGAGAGTTTAAACTAGGACTATGGGAGGTGGGCACCCGTGGAGAATGAACCTGGGACTATGGGAGGTGGGTACCACCTGACTATAAGATGCGATACAAATAGTGAGTGAACCCGGGACTACGAGAGGTGGGCCCACATGGAAAGTGAACTCAAGGCTGAAGAAGAAGATACTCTGTGGAGAGTGAAGCCGAGACTATTTGAGGTTGAAACAAGCGAGGAGTTAACCTTGGACTATGGAAAGGGGACACCTGTGGGGAATGAAGCTCAGGTTCGTCTTCTTTGCTCGAACACCATGGGTCGATTTGCAAGACCTCCTAAGCCGCTCTTTCATTATTTAAGGAAAACTGTAATTTTTTGTCATTTAATGAATGACTCAAAGTGGAAAATACAAGGTCTTGTTTTGAAAATATCAAAATACAAATAAGGAAGCAGGAACTGGTGTAAGCTAAAATATGAACAGATGTGTATGATACAGTGTCAGACACCAGAAAGAAGAGAAAATAATCTTTAAAAATCAGCTTACCTCGAGCCAAACAAAGAAATTGGGAGGATATTTTTCTTTTTCTTTTTTCTTTCTGCTTTGCATGGCAAGTTTTATACATACCTTCTTAAAAAAAAACTTTCCTTGCTTGCTTCATGGGGTCATGATAGCTCAGTTGGTAGGGCACCCTCTTCACACTGTGCTGCAGTCAAGATATTTTTCTGACCCTTCCCCCCCCCCCCCCCCCCCCCACCCACCCCAAAACACATCCCTGTTCACCCAGCAGTGATTTGGATTGCTGGCTTGTTAGATCCGGCGGAAAGTTCTTTGCAACTGACTAGACTCCTATCCAAAGGGTTGCAAACAATTGGTCTTGTCCGTTTAATGGTATTTAATAATGATAATAATAATTGATAAAAGATAAAACAATAATAAATAATAATAATAATAATAATAATAATAAATAATAATAATAATAATAATAATAATAATGATAAAATAATTGATAATGATAAAATAATAATAATAATAATTATAATAAATAATAATAATAATAATAATAATGATATATATAATAATGATAAAACAATAATAATAATAATAAATAATAATAATAATAAATAATAATATAATATAATAATATATAATAATAATAATGTAATTTACTCTATATCGCGCCATTTCTACACAAAACAGCTCTAGGCTCACACTGTTTAATAAAAGAATCCGGGATAAACTCTGTTGGGCCAATAAATGGCTCAGAAAAGACTCCTTTGTTTGTCTCATAGAACAATACCCTGAGTATTTTGTACCTACCTTCAAATTTCCCTGATGGTTCCATGGAGTCCAATTGATTGTCTTGAGTGTTGTCAACTCGTTTTCCATCATGTTGTGACATAGCAAGATTTCAAAGTCATCTATTCATATATATATAATATATGAACCCACAGTACCAAAGCGATACTTATATATCGGGATTTTAAAAACTCGAGCTTTTAGATGCGACAATAGCCATAAACGGCTCAAGGCGCTTTACAAGGATCTCACAGTAACACTTAACGTGTGGGGACGATACACGGCGTCTGTTCGTGCCGATATTACATTTTTTTTTTTCCCGACTGAAACAACGCTGTTAACGACCAGATACTCATTTTATACTCCTAAGTATGGTGAGTGGATGTGAGCCTTTTCCAAGGTCACAACTATTCGCCGCTCAAATCGGGACTCGAACGGAGAGACCTTTCAAATCCGAAGTTGATTCTCATACCACGAGACCACATAGCCGCACTTGATTAATAGACGACAATGGTATGATGTCAAAATACTGGTTCCAATCTCATAGGAATTGTGAAAACCATTCCTCCGTTTGATCTTCTGGTTTTAAAATGATGGCATCATATTTTTCTAGCCTAAATAAATGCTTGTCGGTCAATAAAGATCATCCATCCTCGCTCTTTTAGTAATCATAAGAATCTGACTATTACATCCAGCTACTAAGTTTACTGGTTTAAGGCATTGCACTGTGACCAGAAGGTCCCAGGTTCGAGCCGGGTGATTCCTGTTGACAGTCAGACATCTTGTTTGGTGAATTGTCTATATTACCTTCGTAGAATGCCTAGGGACGGTATATTATGATGTCGTAGCGGGAAGGGGATAATTGTTTTT
>NW_027627470.1:0-5148 GCF_034508935.2 Berghia stephanieae
AAGAAAAAGGAAAATCCTTCCTGGATAAAGTTGTTCAAGAACGATTTTCTTACAATAGTAGTAGTGTATTTGGGTTCTTGCCATGCCATAAAAATATCAACTGTAACCATTTTGTTCATCATATAGCCTGTTGACTGGTATAATTTGTGATTATTTTTCTGTCCATACATACATCGTTGTGACTATCTTTATGCATTTCTATAAAGACTTTTCGTCAGTGAACACAATCATTTTAACGTCATCTGTAGAAAACCTATTGAGTAGATTCCTGCTCTATGTTTTGGTTTATTCAAACATTTGGAGCAACCCTTGAGTTCTTACCTCTTAAATGCTTAAGAATTTAGTTCTTTTGTATGATATTGTGCACAGAAGTTTCCAGTTATATCAACAAGTGTCTCCTTGTAAGAATTACAACGCGTAAATTGCCACAATAGTTGCGTTTATCTTTTCGATTATCGAAACTTTTAGTGGGTGTTACAAGATTCTATATTATTTAAAAACTTTAGTCTAATTATTTTGATATCTTGCAATTTTTTTTAATAGAGAATATATTTCTAAAAAAATAACATTTTTGAAAAACATATCTTCATCACTTTTTAAGAAGAAATAAACAGCTGCGCATTTTTTTATGACCGCACGATATATATTTTTAATATATATATATATATATATTATATATATTTTATATATATATATAATAAAATATATATAATAACGCGCGGCATTCATTAAAAAAATTGTTAGTATATTATTGTATTATTACGTAGGGTTATCTATTAAAAATATTGGTGTCTGCTATTTACATTTAGGACAAGCGGAAACATGGCTTCAGAGCTGACATGTTCGGTTGCCTTCTATTATTACAAAATTTTTGAAGAAGTTCAATCAAGGTTTTATTAATTTGCAGTCTGTCAGTCCAAACTGTATATTCTTCGTCAAAGTAACTCATCGTCTCAAACGGTATTAGGGCGGAACGACCCACATGATTAAAAGCCAAATTTAATTTTAAACTGGTCAAAAAAATAAATGGTTGGCATTCTCACCTAAAATATGGTTGGCATTTTCCTCAATAAAAGATACAAACTCAAAACAAGTCTGCTTTTCTGGCTAAAAAATTCAATTTTCAACATCTTAACTCCCGATTTAATACCGTTTTTGAGGCGAATGGTCACAAATAATAGAAATATTCTCAACCAACTTGAGCGAAAAAAGGCTTTCTGTTGACTTTGAAGAACAAAAAAAAAGATGACGTCATTCACTTCTTTGTGCGGCTATTATGTGGTCTTTGTGCAGTATGACACACGCTTTTGGATCGGAAGGTCCTGGGTTCGAGCCTCTCTCGGTGAAATAGTTGAGCCCTTTGGGAAAAAAAAAAAAAAAAAAACTCTTTACTCACATTCTCTTCCCCGTACTCAGGTTTTAAAATGAGTCCCTGGCCGTTAACACTTTGTCTCTGTCGAAAAACAAAAGTGGAATTATCGCCTAACAGGCGTCATGTCTCGTTCTACATGTTTACGTGTTGCTGTTGGTCAGGGTAAAGCGTTTTGAGCACGATTAGGGGATATTGCCTATATAAAAGCTCAATTTAAGCTCAGTGTAATTTTCTTTGTTACGTTGTTTGTTCGTTTAGTTGATTAGAATCTAACAAAATTATCTCAAACATATATCTAAACGTTAAAGGGGTTACACATAGTTATGTCTGTTGGAATGATTAAATCTGGCAGGAGGAACTGGTGAGCATTTTACCTGAACGATAAAAATCGATAGGGTTTCAAAAAGAAGTGCAATTAACGCCCTTTCTTGCGTGCATTAATTGAAATGCGCTCATCATTCCACTTGAAGGCTTAACTCTCTCTTTACCAACTATTTTTAGAATTTCCCCCAAAAATTTCCCACACCCACCCAGCACAAAAATAGACGTTTCCAAATCAATCAAAAAAGCACCAAGTGAGCTCTACAACCCCAGTGTTTAGTATTTGTAGCTGTAGTAAAAGCTTTTTTTAAAATGTGATTTACAAGAGAAATCAGAATGAGAAAATTGGGTGGGTTACATCGTAACGAATGTGACGATTTTCCTATGGGTGGAAGGACAGCGTTAAACATGAATGCGATGTGATTGTTCTGACACGGAATAAAATAAATTTCCTTAAATGGTCAGTCTCACGTGCAGGGTTCGTAGGGTCAGTCTCACGTGCATGGTACGTTTGCTGGTCAGTCTCACGTGCAGGGTTCGTAGCTGTCATTTGAACAAACTGATGTCGTTAACATTTGGATTATGGACCGACAAAAATGACTCATCGTCTCAAAACGGTATTTTGTCGGAACAACCCACATGATTAAAAGCCGAATTTATTTTTAAACTGGTCAAAAATATAAATGGTTGGCATTAGCACCCTAAAATATGGTGGCCATTTTCCAAAATTTAAAACATACAAACTAAACACAAGTCTGCTATTTCTGGCTATAAATTCAATTTTCAACATCTTAACCATCCCGTCTTAAAACCGTTTGAGGCAAAGGGTCACAAATAATATTGTGAGCTGAAATTGAGGAAGGATCGGGTCTTTAAAACATTATACAGCCCAATATCGGAGATTAATCAATGTCTCGAACGTCTCATGTAATATGTTTGTTTTGAAATAGCTTAAGCAATACTGTTTGGCTTGTAAACAAATTGTTTGTGTGTTTTGAACTATGACCTCAAGAAGTCGGGGGACGATTCGGGAAAAGAACATTACTTTTGAAACGACCTTTTTATTTGATTGGTGGATAGTGTCGCTCTCGTGGCCAGGCGGATTGCCTCTCCCCCTCCTCCTCCTCCTCCTCCCCCTTTGCTGCTGCTCCTCCTCTCCTCCTTTCTTCTTCTTCTTTCTTCTTCTTCTTCTACACACTACTATACTACGGGATGAATAAAACACTACGACGAATGAGATAATGCGGTAGTGGCGTTTTTAAAGATGAAAAAAACAAAAACATTGATGGGCAGGAAATTGTTTGCTACTTTGTGAGGAAGCACGAATTAAAAAAGTGCAATAGAAATTTATAAAAGGTGCGCAATTTAATTAAGTCAAAAGAGGGGGCGGGGAGGAACTGTGTAATGCAGTATAGAAAGGGAAATAAAATAAAGTGTGGGCTATTGTTTGGGTAATAAATACAATAAATTGGAAATAAATACAAAATATAGGGATGTGGCATTAGTACAATCATTAGTGGCAGTAGCATCAGCAGAACAACAGTAGAAATAGTAGTAGTTGTAGTAGTAGTAGTAGTAGTAGTAGTAGTAGTAGTAGTAGTAGTAGTAGTAGTAGTAGTAGTAGTAGTTGTAGTAGTTTGTTGTGGTGTAGTAGTAGTAGTAGTAGTAGTAGTAGTAGTAGTAGTAGTAGTATAGTAGTAGTAGTAGTAGGGATGCAGAAAATAAAGACAGGCATTGCAACTTTGACACGACGCCGCCAAGTCTGGGGACTTTTTTGTCCTAGGCGGAAGGATGCTATATTTTTTTTACTACACAAACGATATGAACACGAGACTGGGGCAGTCCTGTCCCCTTGATTTTGTAGCATTCACAACGGCTTGGGGCACAACGGGACTGTTTTGTCCCGTCCCAATGGGTGCGGTAGGTTTCTCTAAATCTATATGTTACAGATTTGGGACAGGTCTGTCCAGGACAGTCCTGTCCTAGTGCGGAAGGGGTGTAAGAGGGAGAAAATTGGGTTTGAATGGGAGGAACCCATAATTTATTCTCGTGGACGAAGATGGAAAGGAGATCGCTGTCACCAAACTTTTCATTGGTGGAATCCCAATCTCATTCCCAACGAAGAGATCGAAAAAAAGATAAGTTGCTTGGACTTAAAATGTCGAGTAGAATGTAATGGAGCCGGTAAGGGACCCGCAAGGCAAAATGATGACATGGGTGACGGGGAGAAGGATGGTGTGGATTCTACCTACTGCCCCAACACCGAGAATAATGGGACGTCGGGATTTTTAAAAGGGGTTCCTGTATTAGAAGGAAATGAATGATAATCGATGCATGAATTGCATGGAGCAAGGCCACAGCGTGTAGAAAACAAGTGTCTGCCGAAGATGCAAAACAATTGGACATAGGGAAGTCGATTGTCCAATGCATCTGGAGGAAAAAGAAGTGGAACAGAGAAGGAATAGAGTGGGAAAAACTATGGAGGGGGGAGGAGGGGGAGGAGGAGAGGGGGGGAGAAAGAGGAGGAGTCGGAAAGGAGTCGGAAGAAGAAATGGAGGGGGAAAGAGAGGAACGGAAGAGGAAGAGAGAAGGAGGTGGAGGATGAAGGAAGAAGTAGAGGGGAGAAAGGGAAAGACAAGGGAGAAAGAGAAAAAGGGGACAAAAAGTTGGAGAGAATCGGGAGGTGGGAGATAAGGACAAGGAAACCACATGATAGAATTTAAAAGACGGGGAGGAGAGGAAGTAAGAAAAGATAGGAAGTGGTAAAAGAAGGAAATGGAAAGAAGAGGTAACGATGAACAGGTAAGAGAGATGCGAAGGTGAGATTGGTGGAAAAGGAAAATCAAATGAATTCATGGAGGAGGATATGGAAAAAGAAAGGAGAGGTCGGAAAGAAAGAAAAGATAGAGACAGAAAGAGAAAGAGAAGAAAAGAGAAGAAAAAAGAGAGAGAGGGGGAAAAGTTGTGAGGGAGGCAAAACAAAAGTTTAAAACAATGGAGGATTATGTTATTACAAGATTTTTAGTAGAAAGAGAGTAGGGGCACCAGAAGAGGAAGGAAAGAGGTCGCCCAAAACTATTTGAGTAACAATGGTCTTAAAAAGAGATTGTAGTAAAAGTAAAATACTAAAACATAAACTATATTAATTTTAAATACTTTAATTAAATGAATCCAAACAATTTTAGCAAAGGTTTTTTTTAGAGGGGGTTTAAGATATTTAAGTATCCTTTCACTAAATATTGTGGATTAAGAAACAGGAAAAAAAAAGGAATGCAATTTTTTAAAATATCAAGCAAAATAAAATAGACATAGACGTCTAGTAGGATTTCAGGAAACCCCATATATTGGAGGAGATTCAAATTATTTAAAAATTTGGGGGGAGAAAATTATCTTTATAAAGAAAAATGTTGAAAATTTTAATGATTTTTTTAAATAGACTAGCCTTTTACAAAATA
>NW_027627471.1:0-5147 GCF_034508935.2 Berghia stephanieae
TATATAAAATACAAAAAATATAATATAAAATATATAAATATATATATAAAAAATATAAAAAATTTATTATAAAATATAATATATATAAATTTTAATAATAATATATATAAAATTTTTAATTTATATATAATATATAGGGTGTGTGTAGTTAATATTATAATATAAAAATATTTTATATGTTTTGATTTGTAGTATGTAATTATATATAATATATATATATATGGGGTTGTGGTATGTATATTATAAAAATTAAATATAATAATAAAAATAAATATAATAATGGTTTGATCGATTATTTTTTAAAACTATCTAATACAAATTTAATTGAGCATTTTTAAACCGCCCCCTACCTGTACTTTGGGACTCCGGGTCACCTTGCTATTTTCAAAAGATTGAAAAGGTACTCCCTTGGCAAAACCTAAATAATCCAACCCCCGCTCCCCTTTGGAAAGAAATAAGGAAGTAAAAAGGGAAACTTTGTCCATTTTAAACTCTTTTTTATTAATGAAATTATTTATCTAGGGGATAAGTAATGATGTTTTTTGTATTAGTTTTTTTTTTTATTTTTCAATATCGTCGTGCCGGTTAAAACACTTTAAAATTTGGCCAAAAACTCCCCTCAAATGCGTCGTTTTTAAAATGCCCCTCATTTTAGAAAAAACTTTAAAACCGGGGACAAGCCTGGCTACCGAAAATTTCTGCTAGCAAAAATTTAGGAAACAACAAGAGAAAAATTAAAGAAGTTATATACAGAGAAGGAAAAACATGGAATGAAAAATAAAAACTAGCTCAAAAAAGAGGATTGAAACGCTGTGGTTAATGAGATAAAATGATGATGAGTAAGAAAGAGATATGATGTGATAGATGAAAAATGATGTGATGATTTGTCAAATTTACCAGAAGGTTCCACAGGGCTCAAAATTATTGCCCTTTCCCTTATCACTGAACAATACGGCTTGACCACTGGGTTGGCTGCTGCTCACACTTATGAAGAGGGCCTCTGACAGGGGGGCCTTTTTAGAGGAAGAACGGAAGGGGGGGGGAGGGGGGGGTGATTCACATCAAAAAACATCTTGCCATGCGAACTGTAAGAAAAAACTTTAAATTTTTTACCCGAGATGAAATTAACCAACACAAATATTGATTAACCTTTATCACGACATCGTTAAAACGTCGTGCACTTTTTTAAAAGGTCTGAAACCCAACCCCTTTCGGGGCTCTTCTGGGCTTTTTGTTTCATGGAAATTCCAACAAAAAAAATTTTTAAAAAAGCGAAAAAGTGCCTTTAAACAATTTTAAAAACCCCAAAGGGTTTCTGATTCAGACCTCTTATAGTATACGCGGTTAAAACAAATCAACAACTGACTTTAAAAACAAAAAATGACCGTGTGACGTCAACATAAATCAGTCTGTAAACAGATTAATCAAACTCTTTAAGCCAGGGGAAAGTTTAAAAAGATACAACGAAGGGGGGAAACTATCCACCAATGTGCTCACGGCGCTTTTTCAAAAAAGCAAAATTTGGGAAAAAGGGACGGGGTAGTTTTTTAAAAAGTCTTTTTTCCAGGTTTGGGATATTTTCATGTGTAAAATGGGTGACACCAATGACCGTCGCGCCATGTTTCGTCAATGTTCATAAAGAACAGAAAATTTTCCATTGACTTTAATTTAAATTTCTTTTCGCATTGGTCTATGGTTTGACACCCTTTCGGCGAATCCTTTATTTCTGCCTCGCTCGCAATATTTTTGTCCTTTAAAAAACTCTCTACTCACATTCTCTCATCGTACTCGGGTAAATTTGTACCTGGCCGTAATACGTTGTCCTGGGGAAAAAAAGGAAATTTGCCTAACGGGGCATGTCTCGTTCACTGTTATGGTTGAATTGGCAGAACCCCTTTTTGTAAGCGCTATGAGCACGTAATGGATATCGCGCTATAAAAAAACTCACTTTTTTGGGGTTATTTTAAATCGGGGTTGGGCCCCCTATTGGAATTAAAGATCGAAAAATTTTGTATAAAACAAGAAAAACAATTAGAAATAAAACACAAGAAAAAAAAACATCTAAAAAATACACCTGCCGACCGGGTCGAGGGGAGCCCCCATTTGAACCATTAAACCCCTAACCCCGACTACTCCGTGTTTCCCCCGGGTCATTTTTCCCCCATGCCTATTTATTACATTTTTTCTGAGACAATTTATGGCGTGTATCAACAAATGTTTTCATTTTTACAAAATGGTAGTTGAAAAAAACATCTTATCCAGCTCTTTTTAATACATTTTTTCCAATTTTGAAAAAAAAAAAAAATCTCTGGGATTGGTAAGTTAGCAGTTGGGCACTAGAACCCGGACTGACAGTTTTGACGTCTTTTTTTTGGGTTTTTGCCCGTCATGATTGTCGTTAAAAGGGTCAAGAAACAAGTGTTCCATTGGTGAACATTGAATAAAACCCAACGTTTTTTCTTTTTGTCCCAAAACCCTTGTCTTTTGACGTCATTTTTGGTCATGTCAGGCAAAATTTAAAAAGGGGCTAGGGGTCGAGGCTGGCTAATTTTTTGGGGGTGTGTTTTTGGGGTTTTTTTTGTTTTTTTCTTTCGTTTTTTTTGTCACTGTTTCATACGCCGGTTTCAAATTTTTAAAACCGACAAAGCTTTAGTGAACACCCAAGCGAAACATGGCCCCCGAGGGTCATTGAAAAGCATTTATTTATATATATTATAAAAGTGAAAAATGAGTAAAAAGCTCTTTTAAAAACCCAAAAATAATTTATTATTATGTCAATTTTCATCGCATCTTGACCCCTCCTATTTTATATTGTTTTATCCGTTATCATAAACAAAAAACAAAATAAGGCGAAACAAGAAAAAAGAAAAAAAAAAAAAAACAAAAAAACAAAAAAACAAACAAGCAAAAAAAACGAAAAAAACTAAAAAAAAGAAAAGAAAGAATTATTTTTTTTTTTTTAAACAAAAAAAAAAAACAACCACCAATAAATAACAAAAAAACAAACAAAAAAACAACAAAAAGCCCAAAAACCCCCCATAATCCACTTGAACTCCAAACCTCATAAAACAAAAAACAAACATACAAACTAATAAACAAAAAAACAAAAAAAACAAACAAAAAACAACAAACAAAAGCCCCCAGCAAACCCATGATCCACTTGAACCCGATACCAATTGGCGTAAAACCCCCCAAAATGACGTCTCAGGGGTCGCCACCCCCGCTTTTCCCAACACCACACCAATTTTTCCTTTTTAAAATTAAAAAAATATTTCTAAAGTTCTTAAATTTTGTTTACACTTTTTTAATTTAAATTGTGCGGCTTTTGGGTTCTGTGGATACACCCTTTCAAATGGGAAGCCTGATTCGAGCCTCGCTGGGGCGCATATTGATTCCTTGAAAAGCTCACATTTTCTCACAGACTCGGGTTTAAATAAATACACACCCCGTTAACAGGGTTGCTTTGTCGGAAAAAGAAATTTTGGAAATCCCTAACCTCTTTCCCCTTCTAAGTGTTACGGTTCTTTTTGTCAGGAAATTTACAAACGCTTTGAGTACTTTAAGTGGATAGCCAATATAAAAGCCACGTTTGTTTTAGTAAACCACCACCGCAATCCAGTATAAGGTATTTTAGCCATATTCCAAAAAAAAATAAAAATTTTAAAAATAAAAAAGGGTTAAAATTTACAATTTTTTTAACTTAACTCACTCAATCCAAAATTTTTTGAAACTTTCAAAATTGGAAAAAAAGATAAAAATGAGCATGTACTGGATATTTTTTATTCACACCTTTAACTGCAAAAACTAAAACATACTTGATACTAAATTGAGCATTTAAAAGCCAATTCCATTTAACGTGCTCAATGCCTTTACAAGGGGTCCGTCAACAAACATTTAACATGTAGACAACATGACGCCTTTTTGGCGATTTACAATTTTTGGGACAAAGACAACGCTTTTAAACCCCAGGTACTCTTTTTACCCCTGACACGTGAGAAAATTTGGGTAAAGAGTCTTTTTCCAAGGACTCACTAGCGCCGAGGGGGCTCGAACCCAGACCTTCCCCCGAAAGCGAGTGTCAACCATAGACCACTAGCCGCACACCCTATAATTTGCCTCAAAAAATTCATAAATGGGCTGAATAAAAAACCCGGGGGAAAACAACGAATAGCGGGGAGGGATTAGTTAAGAAACGTTTTTAGAAATTTCTTAAAATCTTTTAAAATAAAAAGGGGCCCTTTTCCCGTGATTTTTAAAATTTCGATGGGGCATTCTCAAAAATTTAAGATTCCCCAAAAAAAACATCAATGTCAACGGGGAACCCCCCGGTTTTCCCCAAAAATGAAAAAAAAATTGTGGGTTAAAACACCAGAAAAAAAAAGTGGCGAAAGGACCCAACCCGGACTTCCGATCACGGGAAACTCTCCCTTACCACCTTTTTTAGAATTTTTCCCGAAAATTCACACCCCCCACCCAAAATAAATTTCTTCTAAACAAAAAGTAACAAATGATCTTAAACACAGTGTTTAGTTTAACTTTTAAACAAACTTTTTTTTAAAATGTGGAACAAGAAAATCAAATGAAAATTGTCGGGTTTTATCGTAACGAAAGGGCGAGTTTTCCCTTTTTTGGTAAAGAGAGGGTTTAAAAACCAATTCTCTCAAAAAATCATAAATATTCCCAAAAAAAGAATCAAAATTTAAACCCAACACAAATTTTTGATTCAATTTCTCCGCAAACTTCAAAACATCAGAAACAGCATCAAAAAGACAGCGTAGAATTCCTCTACAAGAAAACAGAAACCGTCAGGGGAGCAAATTTGGGCACTAGCCCGCGAAAGTTAAATCTGGACACTTTAAAAAAAAAACCAAAAAAAAAACCCCCTTTTTTTTAGAGTTGGCATTAACCCTTTTCCCTTTCCACCTTTTTTTAGAATTTCCCCAAAATGTCACAGACCCCCAGTATAAAAGCATAATTTTGAACAGCAAAATCAATCTCAAAACAAGTCACTTTTTTATTTCTAATGTAATAAAACTTTTTCCTAAAATTTGTAATTACATAAGAAATCTGAAGAAAAAGTGCTGTTGATCGTAACTAATTGACATTTTTCCCCCATAACAGTTGTAAGAGAAGGTTAAACTTTAACT
>NW_027627472.1:0-5151 GCF_034508935.2 Berghia stephanieae
AAAAAATTTTTAAATTTTGAAAAAATTAAAATGGTTTTTTCCCCTCAAAACAATTTTTTAAACTTGAAAAGGGAAATTTAAAAAACCAAAAATTTAAAAAAGGGGAAAAAGAAAATTTAAAAATCCCAAAATTTTAATTTTCATTTTAAAACTTAAGAAACAAATCGAATTTCAACAAAAATTGAAATTTTATCGTTTTTGGGGAAAAATGTCAAATCCCCCCCCCCCCCCCCCCAAAAAAAAAAAATGGGTTTAAAATCTGAAATCCAAAAAATTTTTTTCGAAAATTGGAAAAAACTCAAAAGGGTTTTTCAAAAATTTGGGTTTAAAAAAAAAAAATTTTTTAAAAAAAAAACGGGAAAAAAAAAAAAAAAAAAAAAAAAAAAAAAAAAAAAAAAAAAAAAAAAAAAAAAAAAAAAAAAAAAAAAAAAAAAAAAAAAAAAAAAAAAAAAAAAAAAAAAAAAAAAAAAAAAAAAAAAAAAAAAAAAAAAAAAAAAAAAAAAAAAAAAAAAAAAAAAAAAAAAAAAAAAAAAAAAAAAAAAAAAAAAAAAAAAAAAAAAAAAAAAAAAAAAAAAAAAAAAAAAAAAAAAAAAAAAAAAAAAAAAAAAAAAAAAAAAAAAAAAAAAAAAAAAAAAAAAAAAAAAAAAAAAAAAAAAAAAAAAAAAAAAAAAAAAAAAAAAAAAAAAAAAAAAAAAAAAAAAAAAAAAAAAAAAAAAAAAAAAAAAAAAAAAAAAAAAAAAAAAAAAAAAAAAAAAAAAAAAAAAAAAAAAAAAAAAAAAAAAAAAAAAAAAAAAAAAAAAAAAAAAAAAAAAAAAAAAAAAAAAAAAAAAAAAAAAAAAAAAAAAAAAAAAAAAAAAAAAAAAAAAAAAAAAAAAAAAAAAAAAAAAAAAAAAAAAAAAAAAAAAAAAAAAAAAAAAAAAAAAAAAAAAAAAAAAAAAAAAAAAAAAAAAAAAAAAAAAAAAAAAAAAAAAAAAACCCCCCCCCCCCCCCCCCCCCCCCCCCCCCCCCCCCCCCCCCCCCCCCCCCCCCCCCCCCCCCCCCCCCCCCCCCCCCCCCCCCCCCCCCCCCCCCCCCCCCCCCCCCCCCCCCCCCCCCCCCCCCCCCCCCCCCCCCCCCCCCCCCCCCCCCCCCCCCCCCCCCCCCCCCCCCCCCCCCCCCCCCCCCCCCCCCCCCCCCCCCCCCCCCCCCCCAATTATTATTTTGACATTGGAAACCGAATGACTTCAATCGACTCTTTCATGAAAATAGAAGATTTATCAATTTGAAATTCGAATTGAAAAATCGTCAAAATTACCATAAACGGAAAATCGAAAATTTCAAAATCCAAATTTTAATTTTTGATCTGTAAAACCTGAAGATCTCAAAGTCGACTATTTCAAGCAAAAATTTGAAATTTCACGATTGTCGATACCGAAATTTGAAAAATCGTCAAAATCCCCCCCCCCCCCCCCACCCTAAAAAAAAAAACGGAAGAAATGAAAATCAATCCAAATTCACTTCTGACATGTAATCTCGAAATCCAAATGGACTCCTTCATCAAAAGTCGATGTTTATCGACTTTGAAACCGAATTGAAAAAATCGTCAAATTCCCCAAATAAACGTGAAAAAATCAAAATCTTAATCCTAAAAAAAAAAAAAAAAAAAAAAAAAAAAAAAAAAAAAAAAAAAAAAAAAAAAAAAAAAAAAAAAAAAAAAAAAAAAAAAAAAAAAAAAAAAAAAAAATTTTTTTTTTTTTTTTTTTTTTTTTTTTTTTTTTTTTTTTTTTTTTTTTTTTTTTTTTTTTTTTTTTTTTTTAATTTCACCCAAAAAAACGGAAAAAATCAAAATCTGTAAACCTAATATTATTTTGAACATTGGAAACTCGAATAATCAAATCGACCTTAGCAAAAAAAAAGAATTCTCAGATTGTGAAAACGGAATTGATAAAATCTCAAAATTCACCATAAACGTGGAAAAACGAAATTTCAAAATCCAAAATTTTAATTTTGATCATTTAAACTCTGAGATGCTCAAAGCGACTTTCAGCAAAATTGAAGATTCATTCAGATGTCGAAACTCGAATTTGAAAAATGTCAAAATTCCCCCCCCCCCCCCCCCCAAAAAAAAAAAAAGGAAAAGAAATCTGAAACTCCAAATTTAATTCTGACATGTGAATCCGAAGATGCTCAAATGACTCCTCATGCAAAAGTCGAGATTATCATACTGTTAAAATCGAAATTGAAAAAATCGTCAAATTCACCCAAATAAACGTGAAAAAAATCAAAATCTGTAAAGCTAATAAATTTTTTTGAACATTGCGAACTCGAATGACGTTCAAATCGACTCTTTCATGCAAAATTAGAATTCATCGATTTTCGAAATTTCGAAATTGAAAAAATCGTCAAATTCACCATAAACGTGGAAAAATCAAAATTCAAAACCAATTTAATTTTATCTGTAAACTCTGAGATGCTCAAAGTCGACTATTTCAGCAAAAATTGAAAATTCATCGATTGTCGAATACTCGGAAATTGAAAAAATCGCAAATTCCCCCCCCCCCCCCCCTAAAAAAAAAAAACTGAAAAGAAAAACGAACTCCAAAATCTACTTTCTGACATGTAATCCGAAGATGCTCAATGGACTCTTCATGCAAAGTCGATGATTTTATCGTACGTTAAAACTCGGAATTTGAAAATCGTCAATTCACCCAATAAAACGTGAAAAAATCAAAATCTGTAATCCTAATATTTTTTTGAACATGGAAACTCGAATGACGTTCAAAAGACTCTTTCATGAAAATATAAATTCTCAGATGTGAAATTGGAATTGAAAAATCGTCAAATTCACCAAACGGAAAATCGAAATTTCAAAACCAAATTTTAATTTTGATCATTGTAAACCTGAAATGCTCAAAGTCACTATTCAAGCAAAATTAAGTTTTCATCAATTGTCGAAAACTCGAAATTGAAAAACGTCAAAATTCCCCCCCCCCCCCCAAAAAAAAATTAATAATGAAATCTGGAAACTCCAAAATTTACTTTCTAACATGTAACCGAAAATCTCAAAAGACTCTTCATCAAAAGTTCGATGATTTAATCAAATTTGAAAATCGAAAATAAAAAATCGTCAAATTCACCCAAAAACGTGAAAAAAATAAAAATCTGTAATCCTAATATTATTTTTGAACATTGGAAACTCGATGACGTTCAATCGCTCTTTAGAAAAATGAAGATTCATCAGATGTTGAAATTCGATTTGAAAATCTCAAATTTCCCTAAAACGTGGAAAATCGAAATTCAAAAATCCAAATTTATTTTTATCATTGTAAAACTCTGAAATGCTCAAGTCGATATTTCAAGCAAAATTTGAAATTTCATCGATTGAAAACCGAATTGAAAAAATCGTCAAAATTCCCCCCCCCCCCCCCAAAAAAAACGTAGAAATGAAAACTGAAACTCCAAATTTTATTTTCTGAACATTGTGAATCTCGAAAGATGCTCAAAATGGACTCCTTCATGCAAAAGTTCGATGATATAATCATACTGTTGAAAATTCGGAAATATGGAAAAATCGTCAAATTTCACCCAAATAAAACGTGAAAAAAATCAAAAATCTGTAAAGTCCTAAATTATTATTTTGAAAAATTGCGTAACTCGAATGACGTTCAAAAAACGACTCTTTCAAAGCAAAAATATGAAGGATTCATCAGATTGTCGAAATTTCGGAAATTTGAAAAAATCGTCAAAATTTCACCATAAAAAAAATCGAAAAATCAAAAAACCAAAATTTTAATTTTTGATCATTTAAAACTCTGAAGAGCTCAAAGTCGACTAATTCAAGCAAAAATTTGAAGTTTCATCAGATTGTCGAATACCCGGAATTTTAAAAAATCGCCAAATTCCCCCCCCCCCCCCCCCCCCCCTAAAAAAAAAACGTGAAAAAAATGAAAAATCTGGAAACTCCAAAATTCTACTTTCTGAACATTGTGAATCTCGAAAGATGCTCAAATTGGACTCTTTCATGCAAAAGTTCGATGATTTTATCGTACTGTTAAAAACTCGGAAATTTTAAAAAATCGCCCAAATTTCACCCAAATAAAACGTGAAAAAAATCAAAAAACTGTAAACTCCTTAATTATTTTTTGAACTTGTGAAACTCGAATGCGTTCAAAATGACTCTTTCATGAAAATAGAAAATTTCATCAATTGTTGAAAATTCGGCAATTTTAAAAAAGTCAAAATTTCACCATAAAACTGGAAAAATCGAAAATTTTAAAAATCCAAAAATTTAATTTTTGATCAATTTTAAAACCTGAATGCTCAAAGTCGACTATTTCAAGCAAAAATTTAATTTTTATCAATTGCGAAAACTCGGAAAATTTAAAAAAAACCCAAAAATTTCCCCCCCCCCCCCCCCCCCCCCAAAAAAAAAAAAGGAAAAAAATGAAAAACGGAAACTCCCAAAAACTACTTTCGAACATTGTGAATCTCGAAAGATCCAAAATGCTTTCATGCAAAAAATTTTGATATTTACGTACTGTTGAAAACTCGGGAAATTTTAAAAAAAGTCAAATTTTACCCCAAAAAAAAAACTGAAAAAAATCAAAATCTGTAAATCCTTAATTATTTTTTGAAATTGGAAACCGAATGAAAGTTCAAAACGACTCTTTCATGAAAAAAAGAAGAATTATCAAATTTTGAAAATTTCGGAATTTGAAAAAACGTCAAAATTCACCAAAAACGTGGAAAATCAAATTTCAAAAATCCAAAATTTAATTTTGATCATTTTAAAACTCTGAAAATGTCAAAGTCGACATTTTAAGAAAAAAATTTAAATTTTTCATCCAGATTGTCAAAAACTCGGGAAAATTTAAAAAATCCAAAATTCCCCCCCCCCCCCTAAAAAAAAAAAAAGTGAAAAAAAAAAAATTGGAAACCCAAAATTTTACTTTCTGAAAAATTTTGAATCTCGAAAGATCTCAAAAAGGACTCTTCCCTGCAAAAGTTTTGATATTTAAAACAAATTTGAAAATCGGGAAAATTTAAAAAATCGTCAAATTTCACCCAAAAAAAACGAAAAAAAAAAAAAATCTGTAAATCCTTAATTATTATTTTGAAATTTGGGAAAACCCAATGACGTTCAAATCACTTTTTATGCAAAAATAAAATTTG
>NW_027627473.1:0-5148 GCF_034508935.2 Berghia stephanieae
TCTGGATAATACAGTTTAGTGTAAATTACTCACAAACATGGATGGCAAAAACAATAACAATTGCCTGAATGACGTCATCTTTGTTCTATCTATAGATAGAATGAAGTTGATGTCACTCGGGTCTTTGTTATTGTTTTTTGCCACCCACGTTTATGAGTAATTCTCACTAAACTGTATCAATCAGACTTTAAACGTTCCAGGTTACACAGATTTTTTCTGCGTTGGTCCGTTATATTTCCGGATGGCAATGTTGTGAGCTTCTTAGCCACGCGCATACTATCTATATGATGATACTCCAAATTTCAATGACCAGCCCTTACCGCATCATCATTGTTATTATTGTCTTGGTCAAAGCGGATAACTGATAAATATACTGATTTGCAAGAAAGACTTTCTTGTCATTGAATTTTACTTTAACACTAATACTCTCTCTCTCTCTCTCTCTCTCTCTCTCTCTCTCTCTCTCTCTCTCTCTCTCTCTCTCTCTCTCTCTCTCTCTCTCCTCCATGTGTATGTATACCCGTGTGTATGTGTGTGTGTGTCAACTACTCTCTCTCTCTCTCTCTCTCTCTCTCTCTATATATATATATATATATATATATATATATATATATATAACACTCATAAATATATGAGTAACACTCATAACGCTCATAAATATATATATATATATATATATATATATATATATATATATATATATATATATTATAAAACACATAAATGTATTAATTTACATAAATGTTTGTCATTGTAATATTTCATCTCAAACCTTGCTAGGTAGCCAGGCAACCTCAACCAATATGTAAATAGCTTTATAAAACATCTAAAAAGGTGTGTACGATACAGTTTCACATAAAAAGCAGAAAGATATATTATACTCCTATACAATTGGATGTTCTCGTCCACAGTGATAGATAAAAATAGTCAAACAGAGTGGAAGATTCAATTTAATCAACGAACACCAGGGTCCCCAGTCAAATCTTGAAAAAATTGTCAAGGCCCCAATTTATTTTTTTTTCAAAACCTCTTTCCGCTGACCGATCGGGTTTTCCAATCGACAAAGAAATCTGAAATGGATCCTTTCTTTTAAAAATATAGCATTGTGGAGAACATTGTGCTTATTTGAGTCAATAAAAAAAATTGATACGGCGCACAACTCTACTGAAAGATTTGAAAATTAGAAATGTATTTTTTACAGATAGATAAACAGATAACTTGATTTCCTTTTATAATTTAAAGTCAGTTTGAAAGTTCGTTGAGTCAAACAGATAATATCATAAAATATGTACCGACGACACTTGGCTCCCAAAATCAACTAATTTTGACACTGTAAAAAGTTGTCAATTTGCGTCATCTATTTATGACATCAAGTATTATTATTACTTCCGTTGTGTTTAGCGGTGATCAGTTTTGTTATGTAGTATTATGTTCTAATTGCGTGTATGTTTGTGTGTGTGTGTGTGTGTGTATGTTTGTTTGTGTGTGTGTGTTGTGTGTGGTGTATACATGTGTGTGTGTGTGTGTGTTGGCATTTTTCAGCAAATCGTGGCATTCATAGTGATATTATTCACTTGATCACATGAAGGTATTTCAGTCGCCATTTTGATTCTTTTTTTACTATTAGGGTTAGCTCGAGAGGTTAGTCATAAGTGTTATTAAAGGTGCTAGGGTGTTTGTTTTTTCCATAAGTTAAGTAAAGGGGAGACATTTCGAAAGCTGCTACATCCCCAGTATTCTTTAAATTTGTATTTTCACCGTTGATATTTTGTCAGGCATTTATTTATTCAGTTTGTCATTATATAGAAGTATTTTAAAAACTCTAGAACAAACCTTGATAGATTTGTGAAAGTTTAACATTTCCTTATTTGACCATTGTTTTGATTTTCGGCCGCCATTGTGATTTGTTAAGTATTGAAAAGTAGTGCAAAGCAGTCCGAGAGTTGTTTTTTTTTTTCTATTAGGGTTAGCTCGAGAGGTTAGTCATAAGTGTTATTAAAGGTGCTAGGGTGTTTGTTTTTCCATAAGTTAAGTAAAGGGGAGACATTCCGAAAGCTCCTACATCCCCAGTATTCTTTAAATTTGTATTTTCACCGTTGATATTTTGTCAGGCATTTATTTATTCAGTTTGTCATATAGAAGTATTTTAAAAACTCTAGAACAAACCTTGATAGATTTGTGAAAGTTTAAAATTTCCTAATTTGACCAGTTTTGATTTTCGGCCGCCATTGTGATTTGTTAAGTATTGAAAGGTAGCTTGAGAGGTTAGTCATAAGTGTTATTAAAGGTGCTAGGGTGTTTGTTTTTCAATAAGTTAAGTAAAGGGGAGACATTCCGAAAGTTTCTTCATCCCCAGTATTCTTTAAATTTGTATTTTCGCCTTTGATCTTTTGTCAGCACGGTGGTAGAACAGCACATTCAACGTTCAAAATTCCAATTCCAATAACGGATAACAGCACCTGTAGCATCAGTCGCCAATCAGACACAGCTATGAAGCACCTATGATGGACAGGCGTGTGTTTGAATGTGTGAGCAGGACATTTTGTGACATAACAGGCAGTTCAAAACCTTTTTGGGGCAAAGTGGTTGTACTTGGATGGGATTTTTGTCAAATTCTACCTGTTGTTAACAAAGGAAGTGAAGCCGATATTATTAAGTGTCACACTTAACAAGTCAATTATTTGGAATTTTGTCACCACTTTTCACATGAACAAGAACATGAGGGTTACTGATGACAATAACGGTTTTGCAAATTGGCTTCTCCGCATCGAAATGGTACATAGCCGGTTTTCAGCGAAATAGGAAAGTATTCTGTTAAATTACCTTCCTGAAAATGACCCAGAATGCTTGATAAATGCTGTATACAATGATTTGAATCTGAACTTTGCGGATGAACGTTATCTATCAGAGAGAGCAATTTTGACTACAACCCATGAAAATGTTGACAAAATAAATGCAGCCGTTCTGTCCAGGTGGACCTCATCAACTGAACAAATTTACCGCAGTGCTGATTCCATTCAAAGTGACTCTGACATCAACTTATACCCGATTGAATTCTTGAACGAACTTACACCTCCCGGACTTCCTCCACATGCATTACATTTGAAAGCCAACACGTCAGTCATGCTGCTTAGAAATATAAATCCTAAATCAGGCCTCCTAAATGGCACCCGTTTGTTAATAATTAAATTAGGTTCAAAAGTATTAGAAGCCAAGATAATTACCGGTAGTAGAGCTGGCGATATAGTGTTTATCCCTACAATCAATCTGACGACAACAACGGATTGAGGCTTACCATTTATTCTAAATAGAAGACAGTTTCCGGTAAAATTGTCATATGCAATGACAATTAACAAGTCTCAGGGCAGACATTAAGCAAGGTGGGGATTTTTTTACCACAACCGGTATTCACACACGGACAACTGTATGTTGCTGTGTCACGGGTCAGAGGCTATAGTGGCTTACACTTCATGTTGGGCCACACAGAAAAATCAACCGAAGATATACCAAATTACACAGACAACGTTGTTTTACCAATCTGCCCTCATTAAATGATGGTGAGTACAGTATCGAATGAAAATAGTTCTTTCCCTGCGAAATTGCGGGCTTTTTACTAGTGTCACTAAAAAAAATTTATAAAGATATAAAGAAGTGCATCATAGGTATTTGGATTTTTCAGTCAATACTGATCTACAAGTGAACAAACACCAAACATATCAATATAGAGAATATTGTATGCCAAAATTAGCTTTAAATACTTTGCTAGCTTTAGTTGTATATGGCAACAGTAATTATCCACCCAATCTCCTTAAATGTTTCCATAAGTGTCTTGAGTAGACCTAATACTAATGTTTAAAAAGTTTGTCGACACAATGTTATAATCTGAACGTTTCGGATTTCCCCCTTTTCAACAAAAGTATTCTCATATATCTCATTCGTCTTTAGAGATTCGTTCACTGTGTTTAGTTGAAAAGAGGAAAACCCGAAAATTCTTGTATGTATTAAGTTTTATTCATCGTATTTTTTTTAATGGGAAACCCGAAACGTCCTCATTATCTGTCTTCATTAATTGATCGTTAACTATAATATGAGCTCTTCATGAGTTCCTGAATGCTCTGACGCAACATCGAACGTTAACTATAATATGAGCTCTTCGTAAGTTCCTGAATGCCCCGACCCAACATCGACCGTTAACTATAATATGAGCTCTTCATGAGTTCCTGAATGCCCCGACCCAACATCGAACGTTAACTATAATATGAGCTCTTCATGAGTTCCTGAATGCCCCGACCCAACATCGACCGTTAACTATAATATGAGCTCTTCATGAGTTCCTGAATGCCCCGACCCAACATCGAACGTTAACTATAATTGTGAGCTCTTCGTAGTTCCTGAATGCTCTGACCCAACATCTTAAGGAAGACTAAGTAACTTTTTTTTTTTTACAAAAAAGGTCATAACTGCCTTAGGTTGTCAAACCTGTAAATACTGTGTGCCCGTAGACTTATAAAACTAGAGCATTTATTTAGAGCAATATCCACAAAACGTGCTCAAAGCGCTTTACAAGGAGTAATCAGCCAACAGCAACACTTAACATGTAGGACAAGGCATGACGCCTGTTAAGCATTATTTTAAAAATTTTTCCGACAGAGACAACGCTGTTAACGGCCAGTTACTAATATCACACCTGAGTACGCTGAGAGAATGTGAGTAAAGTGCCTTCTCCAAGGACTCAACTATGCACCACTTAAAGTGGGTCTCGAACCCTGGACCATCCTAGCCGCACAATAACAATAGAGAATTCTATTTGGCTGTCGAGTTGGAATTTAAAGAGGGATTAAGAATGACTTATGGTGCCAACAATGATAATATTATATTCCAACCAACTAATCAATTCTTTTCCCTGGGCAAGCCAACTAATGACAAAGTATTGTTTCGAACATAATACTCATTTCTATAATCCAGGTACATCCGCCTACGCATGTTAATGGTCGCATTCAATCTAGTCAATAGCCAGTATGAAATTGACGTCATTCGGGTCCTTGTTATTGTTTTTTGCCATCCATGTTTATGAGTAAAATCTCATTAAACTGTATTAACCAGACTATAAAAGTTCAAGGTTATACATAGTTTTGTGTGTTGGTCCGT
>NW_027627474.1:0-5145 GCF_034508935.2 Berghia stephanieae
TATTGCACATTTTTTTTCCCCCAAAGGCCCAATTCATAATAAAATACACAAGAAAAAAGGGCCATTTGGGGCAGCTTTTCCGGTGTGATAGAAATTTTGGGGAAAAAAAGAGATAAAAAAAAAAAAAGAAGAAAAAGGGAAAGAAGAAGAAAAGAAAAAAGAAGAAGAAAAAAAAGAAAAAGAAGAAAGAAAAAAAAAGGGGAAAAAAAGGAGATGGAGGGGGAGGAAAAAGGGGGAAGGGGGGAAGGAGGGGAGGAGGGGGGAGGGGGAGGGGGGGGGAGAGGGGGGGGGAAATGAAATAGTTTGCAAACACATTTTCTATGTCCCAAATGTTTTTTCCCAAATACGTCACTGTACACTAAAATAAAAAAAAAGGGGAACACAAGTTTTTGTTTAAACCCAACCCAGTATCCAACAAAAAAGGTTCAAAATTTGCGGTAGAAGGTTGGGGGTTTTTTTGACCAACTTGCGATGACAATGTGGTCTTTTTCCATCAAAAACACCACATGGGGTGGGTCACTAACAGGAAAGCAACCTCAAAGTCCGGGAAAAGAATATAATCACGTTTTATATTAAAATTTTTTCGAATACACATAAAAAGGCCAAAAATTTGGGTTTTTTGCTTCCCCCAAACAAACCAATAGGACCCCCCTGTCTGAGGGGTTGTTATCAAAATAACATCTAGGGAGTAACCCACGAACCTCGGATTTCCCATAAGGGTGGAGAGGGCAATTGCTAATTTTCCAAACCGCTCCCATCTTTTTTCCTTTCCCCCGAGCTTCCACCTAGTTTCCCATTTGGGAAAAGATTTTTGTTGCAAATGCTGTAAAACCCCTAAAAACAAACAAAAGGGTTAATCATCCAAAAATTTTGGGTTTTACATAATTTAAAACTTGCATCAAAAACTTTTGTATGAATTTTTAAATTTTTAAAAAAAACCGAATCAAAAAATTATGGGAAAATTTCCTTTTTTGAAGCCCATCGTTAATTTTTTTTGGGAAATTTCCCCTTAATTGGATGATTTTTAAGTAACAGAACTGGTAATCTTTTTAAAAAATTAAGCATTGTTATGTTTGAATCATCTTTTAAAGGAAAAGCATATAAGAATTTTTAAAAAAAAAATCTTTTTAAGCCCTTTAACCCACAGACCCTTTTTTTTCCCGTTTCTATACGTAAAAAAGACACAAACAATTTCTGCTACCCTTTGGAACGACCAGTTTATTGGGGGCTGATATAACCAAAATTTTTGGGGTTCCCCAAATCCCCTAAGACCTTTAAAAAAAAAACAAAAACAAAAATAGTTGGGGCAAAAACTCTCCCCCAATCTAAAAGCCCCCGCAAACCAATCAATGTTTAGTGAACGGGGTGGTTCAGAAAAAATCTCAACATTATCCGGATCAATCTCAGTCCCTTTGCTTGTGAAACGAGGCTCTATCAACTGAGCTATCGGGACCCCGTACATGCACTTACTGCTTTTTTAAAAAACAAAAACATTGCACCTCTCTTGTCTATATCTCAGATGTCGACTGCATAACTAGTCAGTCCGTACTCAGTTGTTGTCCTGTATACATGTGCTTGTTTTTTTATAATTGTTAAATAAAGTGTTCAAGTAAATAAAATTCCGTTGGTTAGTTCATGAATTTAAAAGCGATTCAATTCTTCAAAAGACAACCAGTACTATTAAGTTTGGCAGATTCTGATGATAATTCGTTATAAATTAAATTTAGAATAAACACTGAAATTAAAACAACAGGACTATATCTAAATTGTGTTAACAATTTCTTATATTATCGTTGCCATCATAATACTTATTTTTATAATTTAACATCATTATAATTATAATTATTTTCCAACGATTTTACAACATGGAGCAAGGATGGTACAATAATGTAAATCCACATAAAGAAAAAAAGAGGATAATTCTCACGCTTTTGGAATTTCCTGGAAAGGGAAAGGGACAAAGTCTTTACTCAAAATTTTCTCCAAAGAACGGGGTATTGCGTAAAGAGGTCATCTGTAGGATAAAAACAAAATGGATAACCAATATTTTCTTTGCAAAGATTCAGCATTGAAAAAGAAGATTTCATTTTTTCCCTATTAAATGAGAAAAAACAGATGAAAAAAAAACCAAGTTTCTGAACATCTTTTTTTAAAAAGCAAATTTTTTTTAAATGAAGAAAAGAAAAAAAAAAAAAGAGATTTTTAAATAAATACAAAATAATAGGCCAGATTATGAAGAAAGAATAACCCCTCCCCTCGTCAAAAATCTTAAGACTTTTTAAAGCGAAAGATAAATATGAAATTATGACAAATGTTATAAACAAATTTCTTCCATCAAATAAGGGTATTAAAATTTCCCATCTTTTCATCAAGGGACATGTAGCATATTCGCTTGCTTGAAAAAAAAGCAATTTTTTTCTGGTTTATTTCCCCTTTTACCAAGCATCCTTCTGATGGTATTGCAGTTAAACCCTAAGTCTCATTGTCAGGTCATTATAAATTTCCGACAGGTGTATTGTTTACATCAATAAAAATTAGAAAAGTACAAGAGCTTCAATTCCAAACAAATCATTCCACCAAAGAAAATGCTAAAAGTCGTAATTTAACTCTAAGCTACAACAAAATTTTATTATCACTGACAGAAAAAAATATCCATTTTTGTTAAACTGAAATTTGATTTCGAGATTTATATCCGGAACGGAAGCTATTCTGATCAATTTCTGTTCATTTAATCGGCTTGGTGTAGCGATTTAGGAGGAAAACCCAAAAAGTAATGAATTTTTATGCAAACACATTGACTGGGCCCTTTCTGAGCACTGAACTCCAGTAAAAAGACATGATGTACATTCTTTTTCTCCCAGTCGAGCAGGTGATTGGAAAATATACTGAGGATCTATAATATACTGAATTTATCGATATATGGAAAATTGGGAAAAAATTTTTTCAGGCCCTACTTCATACAACAAGGCATTATCTATCACCATGTACAAAACTGAACAATTAAAAAAAATTATGCCTTTCCGCCACAACATATCGTCACCTTTGCAATCCACGTAGGAATATAGATAATGCATAAAACAAGATGTCTGATGTCAACAAGAATTACCCAAGTTATCCAAAGTGAGCAAATTGGGGGTTAATAACTTCCCAAGGAAGATTTTTTTAAAAACCAGGCCTCGAACCTGGACCTTCCGGGTCACAGTGCAATGCCTTAATCATTCGGCCACTTCCACACCCCAAAACATACAAAACTTTGTGAGATTAAACTGAAACTGCACTCACCAACAGACCAAAGTTTCCTGTTACATGAAATTGATACAGGTGGCAATCATGGCAGGCCTGACAAAGACATGGAGGATGTGATTTCTGTACAACGCCAAAATCAAGTGCTGGGCCCGCTGGCAATTAAAAAAGGGAAACAACTTAAAATCACATTCAATAAACAATCAATGAGCCAATCAAGCTTAGATTATTGACTGATTGCAATGATTCAGTTTTCAAATGAAATTATAATTATGTGTCGGGAGGACAACGTCCCTGCAAAATCCAAGCAAAAAAAACAAGCAAACAAACCAAAGAATAAAAAAAAAAAGCCCAACAAATAAAACTAAATCGGAAAGTCTTAAACTTTCACTGATAAATTTTTTATGTTTGACTTGAAATCGACCTTGAGCTTTTTTTTAATAAGAGCGCAATATCCACTAAACATGCTCAAAGCGCTTTACAAGGGGGTTCCTAAACCCAACAGCAACATTGAACATGTCAGATGAAATATAACGCCTGTTAAGCGATATTACAATTCTTTTTTGACGGCGACAATACTGTTAACAGCCAGGTAATCATTTTACACCCGAGTATGGTGAGTGTATTTGAGTAAAGAGCCTTTTCCAAGAATCAACTATGCACCACTCAGAGCGGGATTCGAGCCCTGGACCTTCTGGTCTAAAGGTGAGTGTGATACAAGACCTCAAAAACATACATTGAAATAATAACTTTTGAAGATTCAGTCACTCTCGCAAGGCCAGTCAGTCTTTTGCATTGATTTTCTGACAAATTTTTTATTAGCAAATTGGGGAAAAGGGGGGAAGAAGGTTGCCGACACCTACCAGCAATCATGAGGGCAAACAGTGGGGTTTAGCATGTGAAGGGGCTCCACCCGAATCATTTCTACATATCATCTTTGGGGGATGTGTACAATGTTCTTGTGGAGCTCAGCATTTTCTCTCAGGATGGCTTCACCGATTCATTTGGGTTGAAAAAAATTAAGAATGAAATTGACAACAAAAAATGTACAACTTTTTCTTTTTCTTTTTTTAAACGGGAAATCTTTTAGGTATACCATATCATATCTGAAATTAGACATTGAACTTTATCAAAAAAAGGAATATTCATAGTATCTTGTGACATTTACTTTATCAATTCATCAATCAAACTGAGGCTTTTATTATAAGTAAAGAGTCACAAAATGCCACTTTTTGATTAACAATTTTTCAACTACCCTCCGTGTATAAAAAAAAAAAAAAAGAAGTAATTAAAAATACATAAAGTAATATATAAATTAATAAACAAATAAATGAATAGTTAAATGAGTAAGAGAAAATAAACAAAAAAGAAATAAATGAAAAACATAAAATAAAATATTGAAATGAATTCGAAAAAAATACAGTGACAGTTTAATCATGTTTTAATAAAAGAATAATAAAAATATTCTTTTAAAAAAAAAACCAAAAAAAAAACAACAACAACAACAACAACAAAAAACATTATAAAAAAATAAATGGGGAAAATAATAATAATATGTGACTGGACTAGAGCCTTTAACCACATTTTATTTTGTATTCTTTGTGAGTTTGCTAACCATTTTGCTCATTTTTACTCTGACACTTCTAAAAAAAAGAATTTCTCTCTCCTAAACTCGTTCCTTTCCTAAATGGGAATCCATCAGGCATACTCCTTCAAAGAACACTTGGAACAAAATAATTCATTTTTGGGGATTATTTGAACTCTGAACGTTTAAGTTTCCCGATCAATCGTTTGACCGGGTATTTAATTATCTAAGATGTGAATGCTCTAAATTCCATTTTAGCTGTAAACCTTTAAAAATAGTAAATGTTCACATGTAAAGTCTTAGGGTAATAAATAAGC
>NW_027627475.1:0-5143 GCF_034508935.2 Berghia stephanieae
TTTAGGGTTTGTAAATGAGTCGATGCTACTGTCATTATTTCTCCCGTCGTTGCCTATTTTTTCAAGTAGTTTTGATTTTTATTGGAAGTCTGTCAAAAATAAATGTGCATCCAGCTGGATTTCCTGTTTTTATCATTGGTGCTCATTTCATTTTCAGTGGTGCACTGAATGTCATAATGCATACATTTTGGTTATTTGCATAGTTCACCAGTAATTCAACAATACTTTCCCATATTTATCCTCGACATCAATATTATTCATCATTCACCAATCACCATCAGCTTGCGGGCGGTTGGAGGGGCTGCTGGTAGGGTCTGTTTTCTATCCCGCTTGTCCCTTTCTTTGCGGATTTCTGTCTGTGTCGTGGAATGAGATTACTGGGATTTTTCCAGGCTGTTTGTAACCTCGGGGTTGGTGGTAAGTTGGACACAGATAGATTTCTGCTCTATCTTTTCCTATCCTTCTATTGTCTTCTTTTTCTAAGCCACTTGTGACCCAAAAGTGTCGCAGGTGGTTACACCTAACTCTACCTATCTGTCCTGTTGTGTTTCAAGATTCTTTATCTCATTGTGACTGTTATATGTGTATCAGTTTGCCAAGAATATCTGCTAATAAATTAAGTTTTATTTAAACCGATTGTAGGTAAAATGACAAATTTTATTAGTCACAATAAAACTGCTTCAATATTGCGGCAGTCATGACTGACATCTTAACCTCTTCACTCCGCATCAATGATTCTACCCGAGTGTTTTCCCATTTATCACACATTCATATCAATACCGACAAGACATCTCGTTCCTTACCGTTGCAATCAATCTAATCCTGTTCCCGAATACTGCTTCAATAATGCCACAGTCATGCCCGACATCTTCAACATCCCCACAGTAACTTGTAAAGAATTTCAGCTATACGATTGTTGGTGCAACATTTTTCACTAAAAAAAACATGATTTAATACACTAAAATTTAGGC
This sequence comes from Berghia stephanieae, assembly GCF_034508935.2. Taxonomy (NCBI): domain Eukaryota; kingdom Metazoa; phylum Mollusca; class Gastropoda; order Nudibranchia; family Aeolidiidae; genus Berghia; species Berghia stephanieae. The sequence goes on from NW_027627475.1 coordinate 972, forward strand.
ATTCGGTATCAAATAAAATTTTGAGAAAGTCTCTTTTCATGAAATCTAATAGGACGGAATCTCCTGACAATCATCAGTTTAAATATATTTAAAATAGTATTAAACAGTTCTGGAAGCTACGTAGATTCGGCTTTTATTCACCAATTTAGGGATTTTATATGCATCTATTTATGTATTACTGAACACTGATAATGAAATCGCTTATGAGGGAGATGTTGTGGGGGCTGGTGTTGGTAAGGATTGTGACGATGGAGGTATAATTGGGGATGAAGTAATTGTGGTGATATATTTTAGGACTTGGATTCCAAATCATGCTTTGACATTCTGAAACCAAGTGAGTCCACACTAAGCTTTCTTCCACTGTCATTGTGGTCATTATCATGTGAGATACTGAGAAACGTACTTCTACCGGTCGAAGTGCACTGGCTTTTTTAGTATTGAACCTCATACATAAAAGTTACTCGGAGGTCTACGAATAACTGGATTGTATTTGTATGGGATGTTGTCTAACGGTGACTTTGGTAACAAGAACGAATGTAATTGGCTTGACTCTTCCTTGTCGAATCACCTTAGGCTAGTCTGGAACTGTAACACTATTTGATCTCCGTCGCTGAATTTGCGTCTATCGTCATCTCCTTAACAACACCAACACCCATTGCCACCAATCTTGTATTGGGGTCTAAAAAAAAAATTCGATTTAATGTACACAAATTTTGGCATTCGATATCTTAATACATTTTGAGAAAGTCTCTTTTCACGAAATCTCATAGACGGAACCTCTGGACAATCATTAGTTAAATGTGTAAAAGTGTTATTGAACAGTTCTGGAAGCTACCGAGATTGGGCTTTTATTCAACAATTTACGGATTTTTATTCATCTATTTATGTTACTGCACTGTTAGGGCTTTAAAAATGGTCGTTTTAAAAAAATGTATCCCTTCGCAAAGGCGTTTGAATCAATTCGTACTCTCTCTAGCATATTTTCTTTTGGCGGCCTTTACTTGACCTACTTCCATTGTTTCATTCTTTAATCTCGTTGCTTATTCTTTGTGAAAAAGCATTTTAATTATTGGATTATCTCTTTGATGTAATGGTAACACGAATGACCACCTAATCAGATCTGAGGTTCGATGCCCAATGGAGTAAGGTTGATTTTTTGTGATGATCCGTTTTAATTTCATTCTGCTTAATCTAACAGTCTTACAATAACTACAATCCGTATAATTTACGCTCAGAATAATTTTTTGGCAGATAGTTCACTGATTTCCTACAAGAATAGTTATAAAAATTAATGCCGGTATCTCGAGAAGACTAATATGTAATTTTACGGACCCATGAACGCCTTGGTCAAACAAAATACGGAATCAGCCATGTCAATTTCATGGTGTAAATGTAGATCGGATGCTACTGTCATTATTTCTCCCGTCGTTGCCTATTTTTTCAAGTAGTTTTGATTTTTTATTGGAAGTCTGTCAAAAATAAATGTGCATCCAGCTGGATTTCCTCTGTTTTTATCATTGGTGCTCATTTCATTTTCAGTGGTGCACTGAATGTCATAATGCATACATTTTGGTTATTTGCATAGTTCACCAGTAATTCAACAATACTTTCCCATAATTTATCCTCGACATCAATATTATTCATCATTCACCAATCACCATCAGCTTGCGGGCGGTTGGAGGGGCTGCTGGTAGGGTCTGTTTTCTATCCCGCTTGTCCCTTTCTTTGCGGATTTCTGTCTGTGTCGTGGAATGAGATTACTGGGATTTTTCCAGGCTGTTTGTAACCTCGGGGTTAGTGGTAAGTTGGAAACAGATAGATTTCTGCTCTATCTTTTCCTATCCTTCTATTGTCTTTCTTTTTCTAAGCCACTTGTGACCCAAACGTGTCGCAGGTGGTTACACCTAACTCTACCTATCTGTCCTGTTGTGTTGTTTCAAGATTCTTTATCTCATTGTGACTGTTATATGTGTATCAGTTTGCCAAGAATATCTGCTAATAAGTTTTATTTAAACCGATGTAGGTAAAATGACAAATTTTATTAGTCACAATTACACTGCTTCAATATTGCGGCAGTCATGACTGACATCTTAACCTCTTCACTCCGCATCAATGATTCTACCCGAGTGTTTTCCATCTATCATACATTCATATCAATACCGACAAGACATCTCGTTCCTTACCGTTGCAACCAATCTAATCCTGTTCCCGAATACTGCTTCAATAATGCCACAGTCATGCCTGACATCTTCAACATCCCCACAGTAACTTGTAAAGAATTTCAGCTATACGATTGTTGGTGCAACATTTTTCACTAAAAAACAATATGATTATAATACACTAAAATTTAGGCATTCGGTATCAAATAAAATTTTGAGAAAGTCTCTTTTCATGAAATCTAATAGGACGGAATCTCTTGACAATCATCAGTTAAATATGATTTAAAATAGTATTAAACAGTTCTGGAAGCTACGTAGATTCGGCTTTTATTCACCAATTTAGGATTTTATATGCATCTATTTATGTATACTGAACACTGATAATGAAATCGCTTATGAGGGAGATGGTTGTGGGGGCTGGTGTTGGTAAGGATTGTGACGATGGAGGTATAATTGGGGATGAAGTAATTGTGGTGATATATTTTAGGACTTGGATTCCAAATCATGCTTTGACATTCTGAAACCAAGTGAGTCCACACTAAGCCTTTCTTTCCACTGTCATTGTGGTCATTATTCATGTGAGATACTGAGAAACGTACTTCTACGGTCGAAGTGCACTGGCTTTTTTAGTATTGAACCTCATACATAAAAGTTTACTCGAGGTCTACGAATAACTGGATTGTATTTGTATGGGATGTTGTCTAACGGTGACTTTGGTAACGAGAACGAATGTAATTGGCTTGACTCTTCCTTGTCGAATCACCTTAGGGCTAGGTCTGGAACTGAACATTATTTGATCTCCGTCGCTGAATTTGCGTCTATCGTCATCTCCTTAACAACACCAACATCCATTGCCACCAATCTTGCATTGGGGTCTAAAAAAAAATTCGATTTAATGTACACAATTTTTGGCATTCGATATCTTAATACATTTTGAGAAAAGTCTCTTTTCACGAAAACTCATAGGACGGAACCTCTGGACAATCATTAGTTAAATGTGTAAAAGTGTTATTGAACAGTTCTGGAAGCTACCGAGATTGGGCTTTTATTCAACAATTTACGGATTTTTATTCATCTATTTATGTTACTGCACTGTTAGGGCTTTAAAAATGGTCGTTTTTAAAAAAATGTATCCCTTCGCAAAGGCGTTTGAATCAATTCTTACTCTCTCTTGCATATTTTCTTTTGGCGGCCTTTACTTGACCTACTTTCCATTGTTTCATTCTTTAATCTCGTTGCTTATTCTTTGTGAAAAAGCATTTTAATTATTGGATTATCTCTTTGATGTAATGGTAACACGAATGACCACCTAATCAGATCTGAGGTTCGATGCCCAATGGAGTAAGGTTGATTTTTGTGATGATCCGTTTTAATTTCATTCTGCTTAATCTAACAGTCTTACAATAACTACAATCCGTATAATTACGCTCAGAATAATTTTTTGGGAAGATAGTTCAGATTTCCTACAAGAATAGTTATAAAAATTAATGCCGGTATCTCGAGAAGACTAATATGTAATTTTACGGACCCATGAACGCCTTGGTCAAACAAAATACGGAATCAGCCATGTCAATTTTCAGGTGTAAATGTAGATCGGATGCTACTGTCATTTATTCTCCCGTCGTTGCCTATTTTTTCAAGTAGTTTTGATTTTTATTGGAAAGTCTGTCAAAAATGTGCGTCCAGCTGGATTTCCTCTGTTTTTATCATTGTGCTCATTTCATTTTCAGTGGATCACTAAATGTCATAATGCATACATTTTGGTTATTTGCATAGTTCACCAGTAATTCAACAATACTTTCCCACATTTATCCTCGACATCAATATTATTCATCATTCACCAATCACCATCAGCTTGCGGGCGGTTGGAGGGCTGCTGTAGGTCTGTTTTCTATCCCGCTTGTCCCTTTCTTTGCGGATTTCTGTCTGTGTCGTGGAATGAGATTACTGGATTTTTCCAGGCTGTTTGTAACCTCGGGGTTAGTGGTAATTGGACAACAGATAGATTTTGCT
>NW_027627476.1:0-5140 GCF_034508935.2 Berghia stephanieae
ACTACCTCACTACTACAACCACCACCACAATATCATCACTACCACTACTACTACAACCACCAGCACCACATCATATCACTACCACTACAACTATACCACCACCAGCACATCAACACCACTACCATAATACTACAACCACCACAACCACATCGTCATCACTACCACTACTACTGCAACCACCACCACCACCATATCATTATCATTACCACTACTACTACAACCACCACAACCACATCGTCATCACTACCACAACTACTACAACCACCACCACTATATCATATCATCACCACTACATCATCATCACTACTACAACCACCACCACTCCGTCATCATCACTACCACTACTACTACATCATCACTACCACCACTATTACAACAACCACCACCACAACATCATCACTACCACTCCTACTACAACCACCAGCACATCATCATACACTACCACTACTACTGCAACCACCACCACCACCACCATATCACCATCATTACTACTACTACTACTACTACTACTACTACTACTACTACTACTACTACTACTACTACTACTACTACTACTACTATTACTACTACTACTACTACAACCACCACCACCATATCATTACCATTACCACTACTACTACAACCACCACAACCACATCGTCATCACGACCACTACTACTGCAACCACCACCACCACCAGATCATCACCATTACAACTACTACTACAACCACCACCAACACATCATCATCACTACCACTACTACTACAACCGCCACCACATCATCATCACTATCACAACTACTACAACTACAACCACCACCACCACATCATCGTCAACACCACTACTACTACAATCACCAGCACCATATCATCCTCACTACCACCAGTACTACAATCACTACCATTAGGTTGTGGAGCTTTACTTCTTTTGAAATAAGGAAACTTCGGAATTGTATTTGGCATTGTGTTTATATATCATAATATAATTCTAATCAGTTATATATTAGAACTAGATAATATACAATATGTATGCCAAATACCATCCCAATTCCCTTTTTTTGTGTGCGGGAATTCCTCTTTCGGCATTGAAATTCCTACGAGTGGTGTCTGAAATTCCTGTGAGCCAAATTTAAAGTTGGGTCTCTTTGCTATGATGATGCTGTGAGTGTGAGACTTACTGAGAGAATCATCCCTACACACATAAACAACAGAAACAATTTAAAAACATAACTATGACACGAAACCACTCACACACGGGTTATACTATTTATCCTTTTCTCTATATAGAAAAGGACAAGACAAACAAGAGCTTGACTCTCTCTACACTTAGCATTGATGTTTGTCGTCTGACGAGTTCAACTCTCGGTCGACCTGTCAATATTCCTTTTTGCCTTGGACGTAATCATTAATAGAATGTTGTGTGGTTTTGACCGTGAAGAAAACCTTAAGAAGTCACATTTATATCATTTTAGAGACATCGTTTTGAATCATTTTGATTAAACGAGCGATCAGGAAGTTATCTTCTTAGATTTCATGAACGGCCGATCAGCGCTTGTTTACTATAGTAACGCGATTCCCAGCCAATGTCTCAATGGCGGATATTTTTCTCATCGAGGCCGCTGGTTGGTTAGCCAATAAGAGCACCATACGGTTTCCATTGGGTAAATTCCTTGATCAAGCGTTACTTACGATGACATGTGCCAAATGAAAAACAACATTACTCAATTAGGGTGTATAAGAAAATCATTAGCACAAAGTCCTATTCAACTACAAGTTAATATAAAATCTAAGAAAGAAATTTTAGAAATGGACTATGATTTTAATAATCTCTGAAAAAGAAAAAAAAGAAAATGCATTTGCCTACAAACAAAGATCAATTACATATCAATCCAGATAAATACATTCAAATTATTGTTTACTTTAATAACGATTGCTTGGCCGTAATATCAAATATTTGAAAACTTGATGGATCGTATTTAAAGAAAAAGAAAATAAATTCTAGTATTTTAAAACACTCTTTTAAGTTCCTGAATGTTATGCTTCATTTGTTATAAATCTATGACTACTATAATAAAGAGTGAAATTAATTTTAAATTACTTGATATAAATGATGTAATAATAAGATATATTCCTATTAAAATTGACAAACTACATGATAAAAAAGTGTTGTCATGACAAAATTAAAAGGGCATTATCTATAGAACATTTTGCAAAATATTTATATATTTATAGTTAGGTAACATATCACACATTTTATACAAATGACAATAATAGTTATAAACATTAAATTTATAAAACAAATAGAATAAACATTTTCAAAAAGAATGAATTTTCTATTAATGTAAGGTAATGCCAATAAAATAATAATACGAAATACCTGAATTTCAGTTTATGTATATAATGATAACAAAAGCGTTCTTAAACCTGTTTGTTTTTAAAACAAACTGTAACATATTTTGTCAACATGTGCATTCTAACTAAATACTAAAATATCAAATTATCAAATTACTACGGCTGACTAAGAAATTTATTACTTGAATAACGATGAATATGAAATAAATTAAAACCATGTTTTATAAAAACTTAACGTATTATTAATATTTTGTAATAAGTGCATCACTCTTACCTTTCTTTTAAGAAAAACTATTATTACTTTTGTATCATTGCTAATAAATCAAAAGTGTATAGGCATCGCCAAATTAAAAGGGTATTAGAATATATCTATAGAATGATATGTCAAGCGATCTGTGTAATGTTTAAACAGAGAGGTTTCTAGAAACAAATCACTTCTTTCAGTAGTAAGCATTTACGTGTACAGAAAAAAATATACTCAAGCTAATCAATATTAAATAAATAATATTATTATTATTATTATTATTATTATTATTATTATTATTATTATTATTATTATTATTATTGTTATTAATAATAATATTACCATCATCATCATCATCACATTATTATTGTTATTATTATTATTATTATTATTATTATCATAAATAAAACCATAACATTGTTGAGGTCATTTTTGAGATATTGGCATAAATTAATTGTACCAAAGGCTTTGAATATTTCTTTTTACAGGACGTGTAAATTTTAAAATAATGATGATAGTGTAATAATGCATCATTGTTTTCCATATATGGAAATTTGAAAGTATCTAAAGAGTTGTGACCTGAGACTAAAACTAAAGATGATAGAATTATATATATATATATATATATATATAATATATATAATATATATATATATATATATAATATTACATATATATATAATATATATATATATATATATATATATATATATATATATATATGTGTGTGTGTGTGTGCGCGTGTATATATATATATAATATATATAATATAAATAGATGTCATGTTTTGAACGTTTAATGTTTTTTTTTCTTTTCTTTCTGTTGTTATTTGATTTTTTAAATTGAATAATTTGAAAATACAAATCACCATTGTATTGTCCTTATTGATTTTACCTTTGATCAAAAGGCAAAAGTCGAATTTTGTTACTTCATTTATTTTAAAACAGTTGAGCACACAGATTACCAGCTGATATGTCTAAAAATGAATACGATTGTTCCGATCGTAATAGTTACATTTTGCTCGTTGAACTGATAGTTCCTATGGTATTTTATTAACCAATTAACTTTCTACCTCTAGTAAAATGTGCTTTTAAAAATTTGGCCAGAAACCTCTTCCTTCACATATTCATCGATTTAAAGGACCCATGTGAGGTCCCAGGTTTGAGAGTTTTTGCCAAAAGAATTCATTTAAATCGATCGATATTTGAAGGACCAAGGCCAAATTTTTGAATTCATGGTTTTTTCAGTGTTTTAACTGGTTAACACAATGAATATTGAAGGAAAAAAAGATGTCTTATGCAAATTATCAGTAGATGTATACACCATCATATCGTGTCCCTATCATAACATGTTACTATACACATAATGCTACTCACAAGATTAATGCATGGCATGGAACGAAATCCACCAAGACATTCCTGGGTCGACAAAATAAAATTACTTCTGACCACTATATTATTATACGAGTACTATCAGCGCAGTATCCACTCTTGCACGCTCTAACTCGTTTTATAATGTGTCCCTTGCCAACAGCAACAAGTAGGACGATATATAACGCCGGTTAGGCATTAATACAATTATTTCGGACAGAAACAACGTTGTTAAGAGCCATGTACTCATTGTTCACCTGAGTGCGGTGAGAGAATGTGAGTAGAGAGCTTTTCTAAGGATTGAACTATACGCCGCTCAGAGTAGGAATCGAGCTCTGTGTCTTCCAATCTGAAGACCACCTAGCCAACCATCCAAAACTAATAATGATAGGACCACACAACAATAACAGTGAGATGATTAACAATGGAATAAAATATCTCTTTAAAAGGGTACTATACATTTGACAGTCTCCCTCCCAGCTAAAGATTTCGGACATAACCAGGAAAAAACACCAAGCAATCTCAATCCAGAAAAAGGGTTTCATGGCGCTTGCAAAACATTTAGGTTATTTCAGCGCCAGTAATAAAAAAAAAAAAAAAAGGAAAGAAATGGGATAGTGAAAAATTAAAGTATCCAAGAAATTCCAAAAGCATACCATCAATGTACCTAAAAGTCTCATTCAAATGTGTAAAAGATATTTTCAACACAAAAATGTAACGATCAGTCCATAAAAGAGAGAGGATTTGCAATGAAAATCCTTGCATACTTTTGACTATTTCCCTCTCAGCCAAGGATTCCGGAGAGGATCAGGCAGAACCAAGTAAACCCATTCCAAGACAAAGGCAAGGACAGAAAGCAACTCATAAAACATATATGTATAGGGGATAGAAGACACAGCAAGTGACCTGTTCACCATGAGAGAGCAACATGGAAAGGGAAAGAGATAACGAGATAAAAGACACAGTGAGTGACCTCTCTTTCCAACATGGGAGGTCAGAAGACCCCATCCGGGGAAAAATAAAGAAATAGGAAAGATGAGAACGGACGTGGAACACAACAGTCAGCTGGAGAAGCACAATTCTCCTCCCCCCCCTTTCCCCATCCTAAAGAATTCAAGAATGAAAAATTGAACACGTGAATCTTTAAATTCAACTCTAAGAAAACAATGTTGAGTTCTCAATTTTAATACAGCAT